>NC_053493.1:73913412-74195912 GCF_905171775.1 Rana temporaria
CAATTCAGCCACCAATGAAAATATCCCTATTGTGATCTAGATACAGTATTACTTACTGGTGGACAAATGGAGAGGATCCGAGTAGTTTCAAAGCAATGTGCACCTCATCTCAGGTAAATATAGGTATAGAAGAGGAGGATAATGGGATTATAGCGGTGCTGAAAACATCATAATGTCAACATCAATGTCAACATCAAAAAAATTATTTTAATTATTTTATTAAAATATTATGTAGATATTATACAAAATACACGGTAGAAAAAAGATTCCCTATATATTTCACCAACATAGACAGCAATGGGAATTCTCCCCTCCAGCGGCACGAGCGTCCGGCATCGGGCGTTTTGTCGCGGAGGTGTGAATGGGGCCTTACTCAGCCAAGACAGGAGAAATCTACATGTGGGAGTATTAGGCCCCATGCACACGAGACGCTGCTAAACTCGAGTTCAGAGGCATTTGGGCATTTTTTTCAACTGCCCCTGAACACATTTAATGTTATCCTATGTGTCCATGCACACGATCACGTTTTTTGGCGTTTCAAAGCAGTTGGGTTTAGGGCCATTTTTTCCAACCCAAAATTTTGGGTTCAGAAGCTTTCAGCTTTTGCGTTTTAGACGCAAATCGCGGCAAAACGCCGCAAAACGCGGCACAAATTGTTTGATTCTGAGCTTGGGGAGGGTCTACAGTGTTTTGGGGATAAACGCTGACAGCCGCAAATCGCGGTAAAACGCCGCAAATCGCGGCAAAACGCCGCGCAATTCGCGGCAAAAACGGGCGTTTTAAAAGCCGGTTTTTGCCTTTGAAAAGCTGAGATTAGAGGCGTTTGTAACAGCGTCTCGTGTGCATGGGGCCTTACTTACTGGTGTTTAGAAGTTGAGTAGAATGTAATACAAATATAGGTAACTGCATTGATGTGGCTGGAGTCAAACCTGCTTGTGTGGCCAAGGCTGGCCATACATTATACAATTTCTTTAGATTTACCAAAACCATATAATAATATAATGAGGTCAAACCTTAACAGTTTCAGTTTGTATGCAATCAGGCACGCCCTTTTACGACATAGCTGAAGGTAGACCTAAAAGAAAAATGAATAAGAAAATTGTATAATGTATGACTGCACTGCCTTGTGGCCAGGGACATGCCTTAGGCTCTGCTTATTATCAAGGATTTTCCCTCCCCACACAGTCCCTTTTTCTGTAAAGGTCTGCATAGCCAGTGCATTTTAAGAATTATAACCTTAATTTAACCACTCGCCTACTGGGCACTTTCACTCCCTTCCTGCCCAGGCCAATTTTCAGCTTTCAGCACTATCGCACTTTGAATGACTATTGCGCAGTCATGCAACACTGTACCCAAAGGAATTTTTTATAATTTTTTTGAAACAGAGCTTTATTTTGGTGGTACTAAATCACCATTGGGTTTTTTATTTTTTGCTAAACAAAGGGAAAAAGTCAGAAAATATTGGCTTTGAGCATGAGGAGAGGACTGACAATAACCGGCAATTCCTGTTTACACTTGATGGAATACAACTGGTCACATGGTAAAGAGCTTTGTGTTTGTCTCTCTACGCCGATCTGTGATCAGCACCGATGTGTACCGCAGGTGGTGCACGGGAAACACAATCCCAGGAAGAAATCCATAAATGCCCTCTAGGCAATGTGAGCCACTCTGTAGAGGTCTTTCGGCTTGATCGTGGGCAGGCAGTGGCTAAGGGCTAAGTTCACATTTTTTTCCGCCAAATTCAAGCTTTCCTATGTGCCAGTATACCATTAATGTACTGTACCACTGTTTCAGAAAAGGAAAAGCTTATTCTATATTCTAGGGCAGGCTTTACCTCCGCCTCCAGTGTCTTTTATAGACAACTCCTCTATTACATTCAGCTATTCCTTCTGGTCCAGGAGATTGCTCCAACTCAACTCTGTAGTTATGAGACATTGTTAGAGAGCACAATTCTCATTGAATACATAGCCAGTGTCTTCCTCTGCTGATTGATTCTTTTGTACATTACCTTCTTCTTCTTGCTCACACTGTGCAATCTGAACAGTAGCCACCTGAACAATCCATTAAATTTGCACGTCCCTCACTTTGCATCTGCCGCATCACCAGCCATCCCATTAAAGTGAATGGGACTGTTGGTATGTCAACAGCGGGTCAGAGGAGGAGCCCCTGCGGGACAGAGATGACAGTTGCTCTTTAAAAAATTACGATTTAAATTAAAGCTAAGTTCCATCCAAAAAATTTAAGCCGGGCGCCCACAGTAGTGATGCTGTGGAGAGGAGCGGGGCTTCGTTCCCCTGCATCGCTAGACCCTGGGACAAGTAAGTGTCCGATTTTTAAAAAGTCAGCATCTGCAGTATTTGTAGCTGCTGACTTTAATATTTTTATTTTAGTAGGAACTCCTCTTTAAATACAACCAAACTCAAACAATTCAGATGACTAATAATAAAATGTCATTTTAGTTAAGACGTCGAATCGAAATTTGATGTCAAAATTAACACTGGTACAAATACAAAAACGGACCGTTTTCATCGGACATGTCTGCTGGGGGATTTTGGTCTGATGTGTGTACACACCATCAGACCAAATTCCCCGCGGACAGAATACGCGTGACGTGGCGGCGACGATGACGTGGCGACGTGCGCGACCCAGGAAGTTCAATGCTTCCACGCATGCGTCGAATCACTTCGACGCATGCGAGGGATTGCGGCCCAGCGAACATGTCCGATGAGTCGTACTAACCATCGGACATGTCCGACGGACATGGTTCCAGCGGACATGTTTCTTAGCATGCTAAGAAACATTTGTCCGCTGGAAACCTGTCCGCTAGCCCAGGAATCCAGTCCGATAGGCCGTACAGACGACCGAACATGTCCGTGGACCAGTTTCAGCAGACATGTTCGGTCGTGTGTACGAGGCCTAAATGTTGTCAATGAGAATAGACACAGCAATAAAATCTTGACAGAGGGTCTAACCCTTCCCCACTTTACCAAAACTAAAATAAAAAAAGGTTTACCTAGAGATATATTTAAGTTGGCACCTGCCAAACAGCGGTGTCTAGATTTGAAAAATTGCTGAACAGAATTGCTTATTATTTGGTGGATAAGACACAAACATTTAATTCAATTTTTATTCTTCACTTTAAATATACTAAAAAGTCCAAAACTATTTCCAGTCAGTGTGAAATATTGTATTGTATACATACTGTTTGCAGTATGTATTTCTACAACAAAGCAAGTTATAAATACAAAACCATCCAATTTAGCTGTTGTGCTGCATTATTAAATCATGTATTTGTTCTTACACGTATGGCTGAATTTCAAGGTTTTCCTGTTGCATTCCAGATGGGACATTCACACAGCCTAATGAATCATTCACCGTGTCCCTGTGTGCCTTCTGATTGGCTCTGTTTTATGTCAGTCACCTAAATAACACTTTCCCACAAGTATCGTGGCAGCAGTAGGAAACACCACGTGACCAATGACAAACTTCTCATCCTACAATGCTCTGCCAGAAAGCTATAATAACTGGGAGGTCTTTTAAGCCTGGTTAGCTTACTAGTGAATGACTGGAAAGACAGGTATAGAGCGTACACCGGCGCTGCTACTCAGGTAAGCTTATTGTCCTTTGTACCTGTCTGTGGGATAGAATCTGTCTGCATCGTAGTACAAGTCATGTTTTAAGCTACTTTTTGCTACTTGATTTGCTACAAATAGTGTTGAGCAGAATACGCCATATTCGATTTCGCGATATATCTCGAATATATAGTCGAATATTCAAGATAAATTCGCTAAATTCGAATATTCGTGATATTTTATCGAAATGAAATGATTGCGAATTTTCGCTATTGCGAATGCGAAAATAATTGCGAATTTTCGATAACTGCGGTAGGAGCACTCTGATTGGCTCAGAATATTCGTGATATTTTACAATACAAAATAATTGCGAATATTCGGCAAATGCGGAAGGAGCACTCTGATTGGCTCAGAATATTCTTGATATTTTACAATACAAAATAATTGCGAATATTCGGCAAATGCGGAAGGAGCACTCTGATTGGCTCAGAATATTCTTGATATTTTACAATAGAAAATAAAAGTGTTTTGCATTGGTGGTGATTCTTTACTCTATCCATCTGTCACAGCCGTTTGTCAATCAAACACCTTGAAGATTGAACACGTTCATGCTGCATGCTTTGGACTTTTTTTCACTTCACATATCAAAGACATTTTTATGAAAGATTATTTTTCTATTATTGGGACTATATTTCTTTATATATTTGTTTCACTGTGTATTTCACAAGTTATTTGCGCTTGCTTATTTTATAATTTGCCAACATGTCTTGTCACTAGACATATTTTTTATTCTTGTAGAGCGACTCCATTTTCTGTCTTGTATTAATTTATGTTGTATAACATTTTTGAGTTGCTGCTGTATTCTCCCCTTTTTTTAAGGTATGCGCAATGTTTTCCTTCTTACAAAAAAAAATAATATCAAACATACAAATATTCATAACAGAAACATACACAAAGCCCCCCCCTTTTGCATCAGAGACAATCAGAGTTCTCCTACCACAGTTATCGAAAATTCGCAATCATTTTCGCATTCGCATTAGCGAAAATTCGCAATTTTTTTTTTTTATATTCGGCAACATAAAAGGATCGCCTCAGCTTAGCTACTCGGCCCAGGGTCTCTAATCATACCAGCAATGCTTTTAGACGTCGATAGGATGTGATCTGTTTTAAAAATAAAATTGAAAAAATGCGAATATTCGGAATTGCGAATATTCATTGCGAAATTCGAAATATATCGCGAATACTCGAATATGCCATATTCGAGCCGAATATTCGCAATACGAATATTCGTGAGCAACACTAGCTACAAACTATCACTGAGTTGGCCTTAGTAATTATTAAAATGCTAATAACATAAACAATAGTATTTCCTATTTTACTGCATTTTAAGTGCTTTGTTTTCCCCCACTCAAGGTAACAGCAATTCATGTTAAACACATGGCAATTCACAAACCAATGCCAAATGCCTTATATTTTGTTCTTGAAGGCATGCTGCGTTTGACTTGCTTTTGAGTTTGGGGCATGTGTGCTATAACTATAAGACCGCTTTTCGGTCGCTAGCGGGGTGCTTTTAACCCCAAAGAAGGGGTTAAAAACACTGTGTTGCAGCGTTTACGTAGCGCTTTTCAGGCGCTTCGGAAACGCTGCCCATTCATGCATGTGTGCTATAACTGTAATGCCCTGTACACACGATCGAATATCTGATGGAATCTAATCCGATGGATTTTTTCATTGGATATCCGATAAAGCTGACTTTCATCAGTCTTGCCTACTCACCATCGGTTAAAAATCCGATCGTGTCAGAACGCGGTGACGTAAAACACTATGACGTGCTAAGAAAAACGAAGTTCAATGCTTCCGAGCATGCGTCGACTTGATTCTGAGCATGCGTGGATTTTTGACTGATGGATTTCCCCACAGACTATCGTTTTTTTCTATCGGTTTTTTAACCATAAGAAAAATTTAAAACAGGTTCTATTTTTTTTCACCGATGGGGAAAATAAAACGATGGGGCGCACACACGATCGGTTTGTCCGATGAAAACGGTCCATCGGTCCGTTTTCTTCAGACGAACCGATCGTGTGTACAGGGTATTAGACCCCTTTCACACTGCGAGCGCCGCCCTTTAGTGCTAAAGCGCCAGCTGTTAGCGCTACAGCACCGCTCATTTTAGCGCCGCTTTTCGGTCACTACCGGGGCACTTTTAACCCCAAAGAAGGGGTTAAAAACACCCATGTTGCAGCGCTTACGAAGCGCTTTTCAGTCTTTGGGAAGCGCTGCCCATTCATGCATGTGTGCTATAACTGTAAGACCCCTTTCACACTGCGAGCGCTGGCTGTTAGCCGTTAGCACTAAAGCACCACTTGTTTTAGTGCTGCTTTTAGGTCGATAGCAAGTCGCTTTTAACCCCAAAGAAGGGGTAAAAACACCCGTGTTGCAGCGTTTATGCTTTTCATGCGCTTTGGAAAAGCTGCCAATTCATTTTAATGGACAGGGCATTTTGGGAGCGCACCAAAGATGCTGCTTACAGGACTTTTTTTAATGTCCCACAAGCGCAACGCCCCAGTGTGAAAAGTCACACTGAAATGAATGAAAGGCGCTTTACAGGTGCTATTTCTAGCTCTAAAACGCCTGAAAACTGCCTCAGTGTGAAAGGTGTTTCAATGTAGAAATTAAAAATATATGGAAACTTGTTGAAAAAAAGCTCTCTAAGGCCCCGTACACACGACCGGATCTATCCGCTGAAACTGGTCCGACGGACCAGTTCCAGCGGACCGATCCGGTCGTGTGTAGGCCCGAGCGGACAATTGTCCGGCGGATCGGACAGTTTCCAGCGGACCAAAATTGGTTAGCATGCTAACCAATCTGTCCGCTGGAAATCTATCCGTCGGACGTGTTTGGTCGTCTGTACAGACTCACCGGACACGTCCGACCGACCGCCATCCCTCGCATGCGTCGTACTGATTCGACGCATGCGTGGAAGCTTTGACCTTCCAGGGCCGCCCACGTCACCGTGTCATCGTCGCGGCGACGGCGCGGCCACGCCCCACGTATTGTTTACGCGCAGACTTCTGTCTGATGGTGTGTACAACCATCAGACAGAAATCCGGCAGCGGTCGCAGCGGATCTATCCGCTGAAAACGGTCCGGCGGACCGTTTTCAGCTGATAGATCCGGTCGTGTGTACGGGGCCTAAGGGCTCATTTACACTTGCTTCAGCTTCAACACACATTAACGGCTAGTTTACACTTGCTTCAAAACAAGGCTTCATACAGGCTTTGTTAAAGCTCTCTGAATGCCAGTCAAAGCCCCTATCACTAAATAAAATGGTTAGCTTAGTGTTCACAGGTACCCAGCTTCCTCTCCTGGCGCCGCAGCTCCAGAAGAAAGATCACCTCTCCCCCCTCCCTCTTTGGCTTTGCTTCAAAAATTATACTCCATGTGGCTTTGGTGATGCTTCAAAGCGTCTTCAAAGCCTCCATAGAAGTCTATAGCAAAGCTTGCTTGAAGCCCCACCAAATGCCTCATCGAAGCCGCACCAAAGCCCCACCAAAGGCTCATCAAAGCCTCATTGAAGCACCAAGCAAAAGCAAGGTGGATACAGAACTGTAAGCCAACCATTTTATTTAGTGACAGTGGCTTTGACTGGTGTTCAGAGAGCGTTAACAACGTGTGTCTGAAGCCATGTTGTGAAGCAAGTGTAAACTAGCCCTTGGTATCAGGGTGGATTTGATTAAAATCATGATTTAAATCACTAGTAAAAAGGCTTGATTTAAATCAACTTAAAACTGAGTTCCACCCATTTAAAAGTCAGCCGCTACAAAAAGTGTAGCTGCTGACTTTTAATAAACAGACACTCCCCTGTCCCATAGTCTTAACGATGCGGCTGCCTGAAGCCTTGCTGCCTCTACCCCTCCTCTCTGTGCCACCGGCATAGCTTCAAAAGTGTCCGATGTGTCCGCCATAATGCCGCAGTCAGCATAAAAATCGCAGATCGCCGCCATCACTAATAAAAAAATATATTAAAAAAATGCCATAAAACTATCCTCTATTTTGTAGACGCTATACCTTTTGCGCAAACCAATCACTAAACACTTATTGCAAAAAATGTTTTTACCAAAAATATGGAGAAGAATACATATCGGCCTAAACTGAGGAAAATATTTTTTGGGGATATTTATTCAAGCAAAAAGTCAAAAATATTGTATTTATTTCAAAATTGTCGCTTTTTTTTGTTTATAGCGCAAAAAATATAAACCACATAGGTGATCAAATACCACCAAAAGAAAGCTCTATTTGTGGGAAAAAAAGGACTTAAATTTTGTTTGGGTACAGCGTTGCACAACCGCGCAATTGTCAGTTAAAGCGAAGCAGTGCCATATCACAAAAAGTGCTCTGGTCAGGAAGGGGGTAAATTCTTCCGGGTGCTGAAGCGGTTAAAGTATGCTTGTCAGAATAAAATATGGATAATGCCAATGTTCACCTTTTATGGCTGTGTTTGGCTTCTATATTTCTGAAACACCGGCAAAACAAGTATGCAGAAAATAACACCCGGGGCCCAGTCAGGTGTTAACATATTGATTTTGGTCTAAAAATGGTTTGAGACCATCACAAATTTTTCAGTCCATAAATGTTTTCAGAACATTCTTGAGATTGCTGTACAATAAATTGTAAAAATAAAACGCTTTTAAAAGTCTTCTTTTCGCGAATCCTTTTCTTCATGTGCGGGATTAATAGAGGAAGGATGACAGAGAAGGAAAGATAAGTGTTGGGGGATGGGTCTTTTTAAGCCTACGTTTGGAGATCAGCTGGCATTATATCCAAGAAGGAGATGTGATAAGGGGATCATAACACTTATTGATCTCTTATATTGAGTGAGGTCTAACCTTCTGGTGTGAGTGGCATTCCTATGTGTAGTGGTGGAGGCAGCTAATGATTTAGGCCTCGTGTAACACTGGGCATTAAAAACGCCACTTTTAGAAGCCTTTTTTGCTGCCTCTAAACATACAGTGCACACAAACATGTTCATAAAAACACAGCTTTAGGCGTGTTTTTGATGCTGCTTTTATTCTGCAAGGAGAAAGGTGTTCAGGAGAGCTGGGCAAACGTCCAGTATGCATGAGGCCTTTAAAGAAAGTTGCCACGTGATCTGTTGTTTATTTTTTATTTTTTCATCTTAATGCATTCTATGCATTTGGATAATAAAAACCTTCTGTGAGCAGCAGCCCCACTAATATTTAACCACATCACGATCCAGTGATTTTGCACGGGAGCCTCGGCTTTCCGGGACTCACCCTCCTCATTGGCTGAGACAGCGGCGGGCGCCATTGCCTCATGCTGCTGTCAAAGTCAGTGAGCCAATGGGGAGAGAGAGTGGGCGGGGCCTAGCTGCTGCTCCATGTTTGAATGGAAACACATAGCAGCTGCTGCTTGCTGTGGAGGCAGGAGGGAGGGGCCAGGAGTGCCGGCAGGGGACTTGAGAAGAGGAGAATCAGGGCTGCTCTGTGCAAAACCATTACACAGAGCAGGTAAGTATAACATTTTTGTTATTTTTAAACAAAAAAAAAAAAAACAAGACTTTAATATCACTTTAAAGCGTAACTTTAGTAATTGTTTTCATCTTTCCATCTATTAATCTTTTGTCTTTGTTGTTTTAACTTTGGATAGTAAAACATTTTTTTTCTGCCAGCAAATACCTTATACAGCCCACTTTCCTGTCTGATAAAAAGCCTAGGCTTATGACATCACGCACAGCTCTCTGTCTCACTCTCGCAAGAGTTTGCCATAAAGGGAAGGGGTGAGTCATAAGAGGGCCAATGAGAGCCGCAGAGCTGGAGGTGTGCCTCTGTGTGTGTTTGTTAATCCAGGAAGTGAACAGGCAGTAGCTTCAGCTGCCCACAGTTAAAATGGATGCAGCCAGACTCAGTGGAGGGAGATTTCTCCAGCATATTTGGCAAGTACAGAATTACAGTGTATATATATATATATATATATATATATATATATATATATATATATATATATATATATATATATATATATATATATATATATATATATATATAATATGCCAATTAGTTGGAGAGAAGCTTCAGAATGGCAAAGATGTTTTTATTACAAATTATGTGAGCAGACTGCAGTTCCTCTTTAAGTTTCTACCCCACTCCTGTAAAATTTGGCTTTTCTTTTATGGGGATCCTCAGCTATGTTTCAGTAAAAATTGTGGTGAAAAATAATAGGAGATACTTTGTGAACTTACATGTGCTGTTTTCTAATTGTAATGTTTTATCATAATTACATACTTGGTTTCTTTGTGTCTTGTTGTATAAAAGCGGGACAAAAATCTGATATTTTATTTGCTGTAGAGAAAATTGATTTTAATAATAAAATAAAAAAAAGAACTTTTTGTTACTCCGGATATTTAATAAATCAGCCCCAGAGTCCAGGAAATATTTATGATTAAACAGATTTAAATGTTTGTGCACACCAACTTTAGTAGCTGAATCTTATTTATTTTATTTAACATTTCTCTGTTTTTATATCATGCCCTGACGCTGACATTTTTACAATTTGACTCTTTGTATTTTGGAACCACTTTGACAATAGTAGATAAAATAAGTTATCAGTGTTAGGGGCAAAGTCTTCCAGAGATTTGAGGGATTGTGTACTTTGGAAACATGTGTATTTAGCCAATCACCATGGGTATATATAGTTATAGGTTTTCCTCTGCGTCCATTTTTGCCCAAGTGTATTTTGATGAGGTAGCTTCACTCCTAAATATCTAGCTCTTAAAGGGGTTGTAATAGAACAATTTTTTTTTCCTAAATAGCTTCCTTACCTTAGTACAGTCCTCCTTCCATTTTGCTTTTAAATGTCCTTATTTCTTCTGAGAAATCCTCACTTCCTGTTCTTCTGTCTGTAACTCCACACCGTAATGGGAGGCTTTCTCCCTGGTGTGGAGTGTTGTGCTTGCCCCCTCCGTTGGACTACAGGAGAGTCAGGGCGCCCACTAAAACACTCATTTCTCTATCTGCAATGTAGAGAGCGTCTCCTGTAGTCCAAGGGAGAGGGCGAGCATGACATTCCACACCAGGAAGAAAGCCTTGCATTACTGTGTGTAGTTACAGACAGAAGAAAAGGAAGTGAGGATTTCTCAGAAGAAATAAGGACATTTAAAAGCAAAATGGAAGGATGAGGTAAGTGAAGGAGGACTGCACCAAGGTAAAGGAAGCTATTTAGGAAAAACAAATTGTACCTTTACAACCCCTTTAATAATATTCTAAGCCAATTTTTGTTGTAATATGAAGGGTGGCTAAAAGCAAACCTGTTATTCTTTTAAAGCCTGTAGCTTGTGCTTGTAAACCCATCCAAACCCCCCCCCCCCTGAAAGACAGGCATATTGAGCTAGTATGCATTGCATACTAGCTCATTATGAAATACTTACCTTAGATCGAAGCTGATGCAGTGGTCCCTGTACATCACATTGACCAGTGACATATCGCCACAATTTCTGAGTCCGCGGGGTTTGACGCTGTGATTGGCCGGAACAGCCGATGACGTCATTCCATGTTACATGTGTGCAGGAGCCGCTGGTCACGGCACATCAGCTGAAGCAATGGCACAAACGTTTTGCCTTTACAACTCCTTTAAGAAGGGAATAGAACCTTTAAATATAGTTGCTATTTGTAATGTGTTTAATTTTATAACAATGTAAATTTAAAAAAAAATGTTTGCATTAACAAGGATTTTATTCACAAATTCTTATTTGTTCTTATTTTTTTCATAGGTATTAAATATGTCACTATGTGTGATCCAGGTTGCAGTGCTCTTAGTAACCTTTTTCTGCAGTCACGTGGAGGGAAAGCGAGATCCAATCACATATTGTGGAGGTTAGTAGCATGTTTGATTTGCTTTTATGCCTGCAGTAAAGCTGTTCAAGTACAAGGAAGCCTTTGGAGACAAACCCTGGTGCTGTGTTCCAAACACTGAAACAGAACATTTAACTTCCAAAAGTGCATTCCAGTACACAACGCAATTACTGTATTTATTGGCGTATAACACTCACTTTTTTACCCTGAAAATAGAGGGTAAACTGTGCCTGCGTGTTATATCAAATGACGGCGGGGGGAATACCCTGTTGTTCTGACAGGACGTCATATGACGTCCAGTCATTTAAAGCCACTAGGGGGCGCGCACCTGTCGCGTTACTGGGAACACAATGCGTGTGCGGCCGCCGGGCACCCGCGATTGCCCAGTAACTGAGCACAGAGATCCACGTCCTGTCAGGGAGAGGAGACCGATGCTGTGTCCCTTGTACATAGGGATACAGATCGTCACCTCCCCCAGTCACCCCCCTCCCCCTACAGTTAGAACACTGACTAGGCTACACATTTAACCCCTTCCCCGCCCCCTAGTGGTTAACCCCTTCCCTGCCAGTCACATTTATACAGTAATCAATGCCTATTTATAGTACTGTTCACTGTATAAATGTGAATGGTCCCAAAAAAGTGTCCGATGTGTCCGCTATAATGTCGCAGTCCCGGAAAAATCGCAGATCGCCGCCATTCCTAGTAAAAAATAAATAAAAAAATAAATCATAATTATGTCCCCTATTTTGTAGGCAATATAACTTTTGCGCAAACCAGTCACTATACGGTTATTTAAATTTTTTTATTTTTTTACCAAAAATATGTAGAAGAATACGTATCGGCCTAAACTGAGATAAAAAAAAAATGGGATATTTATTATAGCAAAAAGTCAAAAATATTGTGTTTTTTTTTTTTCAAAATTTACGCTCTTTTTTTTGTTTATAGCCCAAAAAATAAAAACCGCACAGGCGATCAAATACCACCAAAAGAAAGCTCTATTTGTGGGAAAAAAAGGACGTCAATTTTGTTTGGGAGCCACGTCGCACGACTGCGCAATTGTCAGTTAAAGCGACGCAGTGGCGGAAGCTAAAATTTTGTCTGGGCAGGAAGGGGGTGTATGTGCACAGTAGGCAAGTGGTTAAAAAAGACTTTGTTTTAAATAACATTAAATAATTATAGTCTTCCTTTGCTATGAGACCGCTTAGGCTGGCCATAGACAGATTGAAATTCAACAGGTTCAGCAGGAACCATCCAAATTTTGATCCACTTCAGTACAACCAGCCTGTTGGGTTTTTCTTGTGTGATCACTGGCGGCAGCTATATCTACCAGCAGTGATGATTGTATCCTGACAGTGGGGAAACATCCTGCTGTTAGAGCTCATTAGCGCAGCGGGAGGGATTCGGTATTGGGTGATTTTTCTGTCCTTCAACCCATGTCTGTATGGCTTGCTTAAGCTTTAAACCCTTTTCAAATGTTATGATCAGCAAGGGATTTGCTGTTCCCCTGCTGATCAGAGCAGAGCCAGTGGATGACATGTTCGTTTCACCTTAGTTTATGCAGGGAGACGGACAGAACCTGCTCTGCTTTGTGGTTGGCCAGGTGTAAATGGACACCACTGTCCATTTACACTTAACTAACTTTGTACTGTGTAAATGGAGGCGGATGGACCACCTTCCATTTGTTTTTAGCGTATCTGAGGTAGGCAGGTATAAATGGGTTGCAAGAAAGAAAATCGCTTGATTTCCCCATCGACACAGTCAATGTTGATGGGGAGAATCTGTCCCATGGAGCCATTGTGTTCTGCCGACAGGAGGAGCCGTCCCTGCTGAGAGAACACAGTGATTACTGCTAGCCACTATACTAGCTGCTAGTAATCACATGTAAACTCTAACTCTAACAGGCTGGTTGTACCCAAGTTGATCGATAGATCGATCAACTTGGGTACATTCAGCCTGCCCATACATGGTTCGAATCTCAGCTGTTCCCTGCTGAACTGGGTGAGATTCAAACTGTCTATGGCCAGCTTAAGTTAAACAAAAACCCTGTTACAAACAAAATGGCTGTTAACCACTATGAAGGTGAGCTAATAGAGGCGTAGTTCAGATCAGAAAAAAACATTTAATGTTCCATGTTTATTATTTGAAATAAAATATAACAAAGGTTTACAACCCCTATAAAGCTATATGTTGTACTTCAGAGCCAGCATGCCTTAAGGGACATTCTCTGGTAACGGTGTACTTTTACAGTGTATTTTTGGCTGTGAAATTGCAGACAACAGAATAATCCCAAACTTCTTTCATTTGATTGTTATCAATTAAAAATCCTGACTTCTCCATTTCCAGCTTGGTGAAGGAGCTGCAACAATTACAGGTTGCAGGGAATGTTATAGCTATGAACAGCTCTCCTTAGGTCAAGGAGAGATACAGATAATTTATCCTATCTATCTATCTATCTATCTATCTATCTATCTATCTATCTATCTATCTATCTTATCTATCTATCTATCTATCTATCTATCTATCTATCTATCTATCTATCTATCTATCTATCTATCTATCTATCTATCTATCTATCTATCTATCTATCTATCTATCTATCTATCTATCTTGCCTATCTATCTATCTATCTATCTACCTTGCCTATCTATCAAACTTCTTTATCAATCCACTTGGACCACCCCATCCCTCGTATTATCTATGTAATGCCAGCCACATCAAACTGTCTACACCTGAAGAACACAGAATTGTTTGAGTGTTCTATTTCTGCCTTGTTGCATTTGAAGGCTTGCATATCTCTCCTTTTCTTCTCGGTGTGAGGACTGACAGTGACAAAATGATTAAAAGAGCAGAGTTTGGAATCAGAGCCCATCATTGCTCTTGAGGAGGCCAAGCTCCAGACAGAGGACAGAGGCTCATCATCCACGACTCCTGAATCATTTTGACCCCTTTGAAGTGGTGACAAAAATAGTGCGCTACAGTGCGGCAGGAATTGGTGATATAATTCCTCCGGTGTCCCTTCCACAGAGCATAGGGCATGACCTAAGAGCTGGAATCACTCACAAAAAGAACAATCAGTGCAACAACTCCCATTTTTATTTTCCTTGTAAGACTGTCCCAGTGCAGGTCAAATTAAATATGGCCAGGAATGGTAATTTCAATATTTAAAGTGGATGTAAACCCCCCCAAATTTGTGTTTTAATTAAGGCTTGCACGTTATACAGTAGAGGATTTCATGTCATCTGTGCCCAGTCTTGCCACGAAGAGTTAATCCAGCTCTGAGCAGTCCTCTTATCTTTTTTCAGTGAGATAAAAATGGACAGACAGGGAAATAGGAGTCTGTTTCTCCCCCTTGCTGTGAGTGACAGGTGATTTACATATCTTATGCAAGAGCCTGAGAGAGTCATTGGGCCAGATTCACATAGAGATACGATGGTGTATCTCCTGATACACCGTCGTATCTCTGAGTTTCGTCGGTCGTATCTATGCGACTGATTCATAGAATCAGTTACGCATAGATATGCCTAAGATCCGACAGGTGTAACTGTGTTACACCGTCGGATCTTAGGCTGCAATTCCAGGCCGGTCGCTAGGTGGCGTTACGGTTTATTTACGTGACGATTATGCAAATGAGGAGATACGCCGATTCCGAAATGAACGACCGCCCGGGGCTTTTTTTTTACGTCGTTTGAGTTCGGCTTTTTCCGGCGTATAGTTACCCCTGCTTCTATGAGGCGCAGCCAATGTTAAGTATGGCTGTCGTTCCCGCGTCAAATTTTGAAACTTTACGTCGTTTGCGTACGTCGATTCACAAAAGCGCTGGAGGCAAGTTACGCTCACGCCGAAACCAATGACGTCCTAGCGACGTCATTGGGAGCAATGCACGCCGGGAAAATTCGCGGACGGCGCATGCGCAGTTAAATCGGCGCGGGGACGCGCCTGATTTAAATACTACACTCCCCCTAGCCGTGGAATTTTAATTCCGCCGGGGGATTTAAGATACGCCGCCGCAAGTTTTGAGGTAAGTGCTTTGTGAATTAGCATTTGCTTTAAAAAATTGCGGCGGCGGATCCTAAATCACATAGGTTACGCGGATCTAAAGATCCGCTAACCTATGTGAATCTGGCCCATTCTGTGTATTTCAGATCCCCTTCTCCTTTCTTCTCCGGCTCTCCCAGGATTGACTGCTCCACTCCTCAGCATGATTGGGCAAGCTGAAGTCATGTGGTGACTTTTCTGGGTTTTGACTGGATGTTAGTGAATAAATACACAGGAGAAAATGCATGTTGACAAGTGGAGTGTAGAGGTGGGTGGGGAGTCTACTGACATCACGACTCCACCCACCGAGCTCCAGACAACAGATCCACCCACAGAATCTGCAGTTTTCCGGGTCTCCTAACAGACAGGAGACATTTGACAGGTAAGGATACATGCAGGAGGCATGTATATCCTTATAGATAACCACTATGGCAGTAGTTTAGAAAGGATGACAGTGGGTTTACATCCACTTTAAAAAAGTGCAGGAGCTTGCGAGGAATGGGACATCTGTAGTCTGTTCCATTGCATACAGTGCCTTGAAAAAGTATTCATACCCCTTGAAATGGTTAACATTCTGTGTTGGTCTATCACATTTTTATGAAAGTGACCTGCGTTTGTATTCAGTCAGTACTTTGTAGAACCACCTTTCACTGCAATTACAGCTGCAAGTCTTTTTCGGTATGTGTCTATCAGCTTTGCACATCACAGATAGTGACATTTTTGCCCATAATCTTTTGCAAAATAGCTCAAGCTCTATCGGATTGGATGGAGAATGTCTGTGAACAGCAATTTTCAAGTCTTGCCACAGATTCTCAATCGGATTTAGGTCTGGACTTTGACTGAGACATTCTAATACATGAATATGCTTTGATCTAATGTTTAGGGTCATTGTCCTGCTGGCAGGTGACCCTCTGCCCCAATTACTTTTGTAGACTCTAATGCCTAGTACACACGAGAGGATCGATCCGCTGAAACGGTCCGGAGGTCCGTTTCCGCGGATAAATCCTCTGGCGGATTTTGATCTCATGGTTGTACTAACCATGAGATCAAAATCCCTGTGGAATCCCCTCCGCGGTGACGTGTTGCGCCGTCGCCGCGATGATGACGCGGCGACGTGCGCGACGCTGTAATATAAGGACTTCCACGCATGCGTCGAATCATTACGACGCATGCGAGGGATGGATTCGGACGGATTGATCCGGTGAGTCTGTACAGACCATCGGATCAATCCGCTGGACTGGATTCCAGCGGATCGATTTCTTAGCATGTTAAGAAATTTTGATCCGCTGGAAATCCATCGCGGGGAAAAATATCCGCGGAAAAATATCCACTGGATCGTACACACCAGGGGATCTATCCGCTGAAACCGGTCCGCGGATAAATTCCAGCGGATAGATCCTCTCGTGTGTACGGGGCCTAACAGGTTTTTTCTAACATTGCCCTGTATTTGGCTCCATCCAACTTCCCATTGACTCTGACCAGCTCCCCTGTCCCTGCTGAAGAAAAGCATCCCCACAACATGATGCTGCCACCACAATGTTTCACGGTGGGGATAGTGTGTTCAGGGAGATGTGCAGTGTTGGTTTTCCGTCACACATAGCGTTTTGCTTTTAAACAAAAAAGTAAAATTTTCTGACCAGAGCAACTTCTTCCACATGTTTGCTATGTCCCCAACATGGCTTCTCGCAAAACTATAAACGGGACTTCTTATGGCTTTCCTCTTCTCTGATTAATGCTCTTCTTGCCTGGCCCGTCAGTTTAGGTGGACGGCCATGTCTTGGTGGGTTTGCAGTTATACTTTTCATTTATTGATGATGGGATGAACAAGTTCACGTGAGATATTCAAAGCTTGGGCTATTTTTTTTAGAACCTAACCCTAATTTAAACTTCTCCACAACTTTATCCCTGACCTGTCTGGTGTGTTCTTTGGCCTTCATGATGGTGTTTGTTCACTAAGGTTCTCGAACAAACCTCTAATGCCGCTTACACACGATCAGTCCATCCGATGAGAACGGACCGATCGACCGTTTTCATCGGTTAACCAATGAAGCTGACTGATGGTCCGTAGTGCCTACACACCATCGGTTAAAAAAACGATCGTGTCAGAACGCGGTGACGTAAAACACAACGACGTGCTGAAAAAAACGAAGTTCAATGCTTCCAAGCATGCGTCGACTTGATTCTGGATTTTTAACCAATGGTTGTGCCTACTAACCATCGGTTTTTAACTAGCGGTTAGGAATCTATCGGTTAAATTTAAAACAAGTTGGATTTTTTTTAACCGATGGATAAATAACCGATGGCGCCCACACACGATCGGTTTTGACCGATGAAAACGGTCCATCAGACCATTCTCATTGGTGTTTAACCGATCGTGTGTACGCGGCATAAGGGCTTCACAGAAAATTTGTATTTATACTGAGATTAAATTACACACAGGTGGACTCCGATTACTAATTAGGTAACTTCTGAAGGCAATTGGTTCCACTAGAATTTAGTTAGGGGTACCAGAGTAAAGGGGCTTAATATAAATGCACGCCACACTTTTCAGGTATTTATCTGTAAAAAATGTTGAAGATCATTTATTATTCCACTTCACAATTATGTGCCACTTTGTGTTGGTCTATCACATAAAATCCCAATAAAATATGTTTACTTTTTTGGTTGTAACATGACATATTGTGGAAAATTGAAAGGGGTATGAATACTTTTTCAAGGCACTGTAACTCACAGGAGTAAGCAAAAGGAATAATGCATGGTAAAGAGCTGGTGATAACGGCCCTTTTCCTCAAGTTTTTGACATTGGTTGTTACACATTAACATATTTCTACCCTCCCACGCCATTTTTTTTAATGTATTATCATTTTTTTCATATTAACTTGTTTTAAATAATTTTTTTCCTAGTCAAGCAAATGTTAAGCTTGAGGATAGCAAAAACAAAAATAACTACTGTGTGTCTAGGATATACTGCTGGCTGTAGGTGCCCAATATGTACTTGGTGTATAAATGGCCTGCTCTGCTGCAAGTGTCATGTCAGAGAGAATTTGTGTCTGAGAGGCTGACTTTTTTTTTTAATGAATCCTTTTAACTAAGAAAAGATCAAATAAAGATTTTTCTCTATTCTCACTGTTGCTGCGCTGATGCCAACATTCTGCCTCCTGGTACCTCTTTTCCTTCTCTTTCCCCTCTTTCCTTTTGCCAAAGAAAAAAAATGATTCCCTTAAATTAACAAAGAGCTGAAGCTCTAATTTTTTGGACGAAAACTCTCTGTGCATTCTGCCTTGACATTTGGCCTTGTTCTTACTGTCTTGTGTCTCCACATTTTAGGCCTAGTGTTGTATTGAAAATGTGATGGCAGGTGTATTTACTTGGTTTGGCAGGAATAATATCATAAAAATAAATTTCCTCCAAAAAATCGCCTATTACAACAAACACTTTGATCGCTTTTCCCACTACCAGCCTCTCAGATCTAAGGTCCACCTTCCTTCACTTTATTTGGGCTCGACAAAGGGCAAGAATAAAAAAAACACTCCCTATTCAAACTCCCTGAGATCAAAGGAGGCATAGGGTCGCCAGACCTCACCCAATATTACGTGGCCACCAACGTGGCCAGGATTCTTAAATGGTGCTCAGCATTCCGACACAGGCAATGGATCCATTTAGAACAAGATTTCAGCACCCATCCCCTCAGAGGATTGTCCTGGGTAAATGCCCTCCTCTGAGTTCAAGACTCACCCACTGATAGGCCCCAGTTGTGCCATAGACTGACAACTTTTTAACTCCCCCAAATTTTATCCACACCCTTCAAACTATCTTTTATTCTGGGTCCCTCTGACTTTCTGCTTAGGCACTTTGGAACCTGGTTTTTGAGCTGGGGCATCCTCAAACAGAAGGTGGAGGAGTGCAAGGTCTCTAACATTCACCAGCTCCGTGATATCATCATGGAGGAGTGGAAGAGGCTTCCAGTGGCAACCTGTGAAGTTCTGGTGAACTCCATGCCCAAGAGGGTTAAGGCAGTGCTGGAAAATAATGGTGGCCCCACAAAATATTGACACTTTCCCCAATTTGGACATTTTCACTTAGGGGGGGTACTCCCTTTTGTTGCCAGCGGTTTAGACATTAATGGCTGTGTGTTGAGTTATTTTGAGGGGACAGCAAATTTACACTGTTATACAAGCTGTACACTCACTACTTTACATTGTAGCAAAGTGTCATTTCTACAGTGTTGTCACATGAAAACATATAATAAAATATTTACCAAAATGTGTACATATATGTACATATATGCATAAATTATGTCAGTAAGCTTTTTTCTGAAGGCAGGTTTGAGACATATTTTTTATTATTTCCATCAATACTGCTATAAAGTATCACAATAAACACCAAAATGTGCATGATTACATTGGCTAATAATGAGCTGTGTGCATGTAGCCTAAAGCGTAACCCACGTTTTGAGCAGAGTTTTGAATGGGTAGAGGTTTTACTGCTGTCTGTAGACCCACTGGAGCGATTTCCATCCACTTTGTGTTGTTTTAGAGACAGGGTGTCATGGGGACAGGAATTAATAGGAAATTATTACAATAGACAGATTTTACAACAGAGACCATAATAAAAAAAGATTTTTATTTAGCAAAGTGATGGACAGCTTAGAATCTAAATGTTTTGCCATTTAAAGCCCCGTACACTTTAGTTTAACCAAAGTGACTTTAGACGGAACCTCTGTTTTGTAAAAAAAATTATTGCCTTACTTGTATATGTCAAATCTCAATAAAGACTTATTGAATATAAACAAATAACATCTAGAGTTAAAATCTTAGAAGCACAGTAGTACTGGGCATAATTGCCCCTAATTCTCCAAGATCTATATATGCTTAATATGTTTGTCTAGTTAAACCAAAGTGACTTATACTGTAGACCAGGGGTGTCAAACTCGATTTCATGACATGCCGCATTAGCATTAAAGGAGTTGTAAAGGAAAAAAATTTTTGCCTAAAATTAATGTCTGCAAGGTAGACAGACAGAATAGTGTAATGATTCTGTTAAAAAACGAGTAAATACCTATTAAATTCCTTCATCTATATCACCTCCGGCGTTCTAGTTTCTGTTCTCTCATTCACTTCCTGGTTTGCTTCACTCGTTCATGTAAGAACGACATTTCCCAGTATGCATTGCGGCACGCCCAGTAATTCACACCTCCTTGAAGTCTCTAACATGTAAAGAGCGTCCTGCCGCACAGATGTAGTTCCCAGGAGGGGATGAGCACGTTACTGGCCACCGCAGTAAAGCCTCCCTTCACGGTGGTCAGTAAAATCAGACAAGCAGAAAGCGAACAGAGAAGAAATAGAGCAACTTCTGAGAAAAAACGAACAATGAGGAAGTGAAAAGAGGAATGTCTGCAGGTAAAGGAGGCCAATTTTATCTGTAAGACTAGAGTCCAGAGCACCCCCCCCCCACATACATCAGATGTCAAGAGCCCCCCCCGGCCACCCTCCTTTACATCACAGTGCACTCTCTTTACCTTGCGCTGCTGCCAGGAAGAAGATGGGGGCGGAGCTGGGAACCAGAATGTGCAAGTCTGGAGGGGGACCAGAGAAGGGCTGTAGTCAGCTGCAGGATCTGGTGGAGAAGTTATGTCCTCTCTGCGGCAGGCTGCTGAGACAAGGTGGGGGTGAAGCTGAGGGGGAGTGCCGTAGCCGCAGGAGAGGTGGTGGGGGGGCCACATTAAATGGCCTGGCAGGCCTGATTCAGCTCGCCGGCCTTGTGTTTGACACATTTAGTCCTGTATACCAGAGACTACCCACAGGATGTAATCATTCCTCTTGACCACTCACAGGTCATTTTGTGAGTGATGTTAGCAAACACATGGTTTCACTTCCCCCACAACCACATGGTCAATTGAATATGCAGCATCTCATCTCTAAAAAATTACGTCAGCTTGCTCACTACACCACCTGTGGGTGAGAGATATTATTACAAATGTATGGGGACAATTGTCATGAATTAGTTAAAAATATCCGCAATTGATACAGTCACCATTGGGGTAATAGGCATCTTAATCAATCTAAAGACCCAATAACAATATATTGCTTTGCATTAGCATGTGCAAGTTAAAGTGATTGTAAGGCTTCTTTGTTTTTTCTTTGTAGCAGCCAATCAAATTTCTTATTTTATCTGAAATGGTTTTTTTTAATTGTTGCTGCACATCATTTCTGTAGTATTCATAAACCAACCATTATGAACCATGTAATAATAAGTCTAATGGTAGAAAGCGGACGTAAGATTACTAATAAATTAATAAATGTCAGAGGTCTTTGTATTTAGCTAATGTGCTATGCCGTTTTGAGAAAACAGATCGCCAACAAATATTGTTGAAAGTGGAACAAATTAGATATTTATCTCACACTTCCAATCTCCTCTGTATCTGGCATAGTGAAAGAAGTAATTCACACAAGGTGAAGTAACAAAACAAATATCGAGGGGGGGCAAGACATTTAAAAAACAAATTTTCCAGACTGTGCCCCCAAAATAGGCATGGTTACAGCTGTCACTCTAACGCTAAAGAAACAGAGCAGCCAGGGTCATTGGCATGCCCCGCCAGCAATGTACACTGCATTGGATAAAGGGAAGCATGGTAAATCGCTGAAACAAAACCGTTCAGAGCCAGAATGAATGTCTGTAGAGCAGTCAGCAGCACAGGAACAGGCAACAGCACAAATATTTGTTTCACACTATTTTGTCTCGGGTTTGTTTTTTTATTTGTAAAAAGCAGGAACTGCATCAGTTTTTAGATGGTTCTAAAATAAATTAAAACTACTAAGCTTCACTTGTTAACATTTAGTAATAGAGGACCACTATGAGACTGTAATATAGTACTCATCACAACTATGCATGTAAAATTTGCCCTGCCTGATATTTTGACATGATATTTTGACTTGACATTTTGTGAAGCAAATCTGTACAGCCTTTTGCTCCATGCAAGTGGCCACAGGAGGCAATTGTATGGTAATTGGTAGTTTCCTTTTCTGGCAAAGTGGAAAAGATGTTTTTAAAATGTCTCTACAGCTGTGGCATTTTAGTTTGCTAAATGTTTGTTAAATGTGAGATCCACCCCAAAAAGTGTTCATATCAATCTTCTTCTTGAAACAAATAATGTGTCCACAAAAGTGCTTCCTTCCACCAGCATTTGGACATACACTCACCAATTATACTTGCCTATCTATCTCAAGAAAAACAAGCTTGCATTAGGAAGCCCAGGTTGTTGATATATAAAAATCAGCTGAAGACCTCCTTCCCTGTATTAATGTTAATCCTCGTTTCTCAGAAGGAATGTATGAGACGAATTTCCATAGTGTAATAGACCCCTTTCCTACTGAGGCAGTTTTCAGGTGTTTTAGCACTAAAAATAGCGCCTGTAAAGCGCTTGAAAACTGCCTCTCATGCCTTCCCAGTGTGAAAGCCTGACTGGAAAAAAAGTCCTGCAATCAGCATCTTTGGGGCGGTGTAGGAGCGATGTATACAGCACTCTTACACCGCCCCTGCCCATTGAAATGAATAGCGCCTGTAAAGCGATTCGGAAGCGCAGCAACACGGGTGCTTTTAACCCCCTAAGAATGGGTTAAAATTGTCCGCTAGCGACCAAAAAGTGTTGCTTAAACAGCAATAAAGCTTTACAGCTAAGGGTGCTTTCACAATGGGGCCCGGGCGGTGGCGGCGGTAAAGCGCCTCTATTTTTAGCGGCGCTTTAGTGTAGTTTTTGCAGAGGTATTCGGCCACTAGCGGGGCAATTTTAACCCCCGCTAACGGCCGAAAAAGGGATAAAAAACACCCGCAAAAAGTGCCGCACTCTGGCTTTCACACTGAGACTGCAGGGGAGCCGTTTTTCAGGTGCTTAAGGGCCCTTTCAGACGCGCGGACCGTATGTCCGTATTTCATCCATCTGTTTTCAGATGAAATACGGACATACATGTATCCCTATGGCATCCGATCTCATCAGTCCCCGCTATGGTCCGCGTTTCTGAGGATCGGATCGGATGAACACGAACATCCGTGTTCATCCGATCCCCCCCATAGAGGAGAGCGGCGATCTAACAGGGTGGTCCCTGCAAAGTGGCCCGATCATTTGGCTGCATAATGGTAAGGGCTTAAGTGGTTAATATCCTCAATTTAAATTAATATGCATTTGTTTTTTGGCTATTCTTGGCACCTTTAGTGCAAGAAAAGCTCAAGAAAAATGCAGTCTCTGACCATCTCTTGTATCATGTCCTTAGTCTCTAATCATCTCTTGTATCAAGTCTGCAATCTCTTACGTCAACTTAAACACATTGCTAATAGTATTGGCAACATTTCCATTTGGTGCACCTCTAGCAGACAGGAGATGGCCAGAGACTGCAAACATAGTACAGGAGTACAGGAGATGGTCAGACTGGAGATATAGTACAGGAAATGGTCAGAGACTGCCCATGAGATGCAGCCTGCCAGTGCCCATGAGATGCAGCCCGCCAGTGCCCATGACATGAAGCTCACCAGTGCCCATGACATGCAGCCCACCAGTTCCCATGTGATACAGCCTACCAGCGCCCATCAGGTACAGCCTGCCCCGCCTATCAGGTACAGTCTACCAGTTCCCATGAGATACAGACTGCTAGTGACTGGTAGCGCAATCTCATGCTGTGTCACAGAGCTGGATCTGAATCGACTTGCAGCACTGTAACAATGTCCTGCCTCCTACGACAAACAGCACAATGATTCCTGGCATTGTGTCAGTGTGCTGTCTATTACAAGAGGTAGTCTAGGAGGCGGGACATCGTTACAATGGCTGCACGTCGATTCAGATCCAGCTCTGTGACACAGCATGAGATCGCGCTACCAGGCATTGGTGAGGCCGCATCTCATGACACTCACGAGGAGAGGAGGGAGGGGGCTCTGACAGGGGTGCACAAGGATGACACATGTGCAGCACCCGGCGGAGCGGCCCACCCCTTTTTCGGATGCATTATCAGCACTTTTTTTTTCTTTTGGCCGCCTGCCGAAAACACAATTTTCGGTTGATATGTTTTGGTGGCTACATTTTCAGTGCACCACTACTAAACACACAGCCAGTCATACTTCATGTAAGAATCCTCTGCTGTCCTTGCTAGTCTTGCACACTCCATTACCACCTACCCCAACATGTTTCGTCGCTGTGACAACTTTGTCAAAAGGGTGCCTGTAACTGGAAATTGCTGGCTGAATTTTCAGTGCACTACTACTAAACACACAGCCAGTCATACTTCATGTAAGAATCCTCTGCCGTCCTTGCTAGTCTTGCATACTCCATTACCACCTACCCCAACATGTTTCGTCGCTGTGACAACTTTGTCAAAGGGGTGCCTGTAACTGTAAATTGCTTTGTGCCTCGTATATATGTCTCAGTGTAGCCTTTAAAGAGGACCTGAGCCTAGAAATGGTAAGCAGAGGACAGTAGATTAGTAAAACCGTATTACCTGAAGGCTTCCTGATGATGATCCTTTCCTCTTTGCTGACCTATCATTTTGAACTGTGTCTCTGTGTAGCGCCGATCGTTTTAGTAGAGGCAGGGCTTTGTCCTCTGACTAGAGGGAACATTTTTAAACAGCAATGGGAAGGGTGCAGAAGAAAAACAGATCCACAGAATGAATTAAGCAGAAGCAGGGTGGTTGTGCTACATCTTCCTCTCAAGCAAAGGGAGCAATGAGTAGCACAGCAGTGACATCCCCAAATCTCACTCCATATCTCGTAAAACAGTCAGAGCCAGCAGTGTCTTTGATATGAGACTGCTGATATACAGCTAGGAGGCTGAAGGCACAGGAATACCTAGGCACAGGAAGTGCTCTGCTTTTTTTCATGAAGAATTCAAGCTGAAAAAGTGTAATCTTTCAGGCTTTGTTTAAATGCAATTACCATTTCTACAGTGCTCAAAGGTTTGCACACCCTGGCAGAAATCGTGACATTTTAGATATTGAATATATGACCGATCATGGCAATGATGACATAATTGTTTGGCTCCTTTTTCAATCGTAATGATAACAGAAATAACCCAAATAGTCTTGATAAAAAGTTTACATACCTTGTAACAAGGTGACACACATAATTTAAAATCATAACGGTTAATTTCGCACATCTGTGGCTTTTAAAAATTGCAATTGGTGTCTGTGTATAAATAGTTAATCAGGTTATTAGCTCTCAGGTGGATACACTGAGCAGGCTAGATACTGAGCCATGAGAAGCAGAAAAGAACTGTCAAAAGACCTGCGTTATAAGGTAATGGAACTTTATAGACGGAAAACGATATAAAAAGGATAGTTAAAGCCTTGAATATGCCAGTCAGTATTGTTCAATGACTCATTAACCACTTAAGGACCCCTTCACGCCGATATATGTCGGCAGAATGGCACGGCTGGGCACATCAACGTATATGTACGTTGCCCTTTAAGCCCAGCCGTGGGGTCACAACCCGGTCCGAAGCTCCTTGACCGCGGGGACCCGCAGACCCGATCGCCGCTGGAGTCCCGCGATCGGTTCCCGGAGCTGAAGAACGGGGAGAGCCGTGTTCTTCACTGTGGCGGCGTCATCGATCGTGTGATCCCTTTTATAGGGGGACACAATCGATGACATCATACACCTACAGCCACACCCCCCTACAGTTGTAAACACACTTGAGGTCACACATAACCCCATCAGTGCCCCCTGTGGTTAACTCCCAAACTGCAATTGTAATTTTCACAATAAACAATGCATTTTAAATGCATTTTTTGCTGTGAAAATGACAATGTTCCCAAAAATGTGTCAAAATTGTCCGCCATAATGTCGCAGTCACGAAAGAAATCGCTGTTTGCCGCCATTAGTAGTAAAAAAAAAAAAATAATAAAAATGCAATAAAACTATCCCCTATTTTGCGATTTTTTTTTTTACCAATAATAGGTAGAAGAATACGTATCAGCCTAAACTGAGGAAACATTTTTTTTTTTATATATTTTTGGGGGATATTTATTATAGCAAAAAGTAAAAAACATTGCATTTTTTTCAAAATTGTCGCTCTATTTTTGTTTATAGCGCAAAAAATAAAAACCGCAGAGGTGATCAAATACCACCAAAAGAAAGCTCTATTTGTGGAAAAAAAACATCGCACGAGCCACGTCGCACGACCGTGCAATTGTCTGTTAAAGCGACGCAGTGCCGAATCGCAAAACCTGGCCGGGTCCTTTAGCTGCATTTTGGTCCGGGTCTTAAGTGGTTAAGAAGTGGAAAATTCTGGAATCTCTTGTTACAAAGCCATGGTCAGGAAGACCAAGGAAGATTACAACGACAACTGGCAGAAGAATTGTTAAAGTGGTTGTAAACCCTGAGGCCGCGTACACACGGTCGGTTTTGACCGATGAAAACTACCTTAAGTCCAGTTTCATCAGTCAAAACCGACCGCGTGTACGGCCCATCGGTCCGTTGTCCTTCGGTCCAAAATTTTAAAACATGCTTTCAAATCGAACCGATGGACCGCTGCCCGATCGGTCTAAACCGATGGTTAGTACACAAAAGCATCGGCTCAAAACCTGCGCATTCTCAGAATCAAGTCGACGCATGCTTGGAAGCATTGAACTTTGTTTTTTTCAACACGCCGTGTGTTTTACGTCACCGGGTTCTGGATTTTGAATTGATGGTGTGTACACACATCAGACCATCAGGCCACTTCTGCGGTGGACCAATAAAAACGGTCCGTTGGACCATTCTCATCGGTTTGGAACGACTGTGTGTACGCGGCCTGACAGACCACTTTTACCTACAGGTAAGCCTATATTAAGGCTTACCTGTAGGTGCAAGAAATATCTCCTAAACCTACACGGTTTAGGAGATATTTGCAAAAAAAAACAGGCACCGGTGTCTATGGCGCTTGCACAATGGCGCAGGCGCACTGAGAGTGCCGTTTCTAATGCTGATGGTGCCGCGACTGGCGGCTCCCGTACACATGTGCAGGAGTGACATCATCGTGGCTCCAGGCCAGTAACAGCGCGGGAGCCACGATACCCAGAAGTCACTCCGGGAGAGATGGCGGCGACAGAGGAGGGCAACAAGGACCGCTGTGGGGGCTTCGATCTCAGGTAAGTAATTTATAATGAGCTAGTATGCTATGCTAGTAATTCATTATGCCTTTGTCTTGCACTGTGTTTTTTATTTTATTTTTTTGCAGAGGGTTTACTTCCTCTTTTAAGGATACAAAGAAAAACCCACAGGTAACCTCAGGTGAAAAACAGTTTTTTTAAAATAATGGTGTGTTTATTTTTAATAAGCACAATAAGCTGATACTTGGGAAAAATATGTTGTTTGTCTGTACCAGTCCAATCATTCCAGTGCATGTAAACTTTTGATCAGAGCCATTTGGGTGATCTGTTATCATTATGATTTAAAAAGGAGCTAGACTTGATCACTATCCTTAACTACTTGCCTACTGGCCACTTTCACCCCCTTTCTGCCCAGGTAAATGTTCCGCTTTCAGCACTGTCGCACTTTGAATTACAATTGCGTGTTCATGCAACACTATACCCAAACATAATTTTTATAATTTTGAGACAGATATAGCTTTCTTTTGGTGATATTTAATAGGGTTGCACCGATACCGACACTAGTATCGGTATTGGTGCTGATACCAAGCATTTGCACGAGTACTACGCCGATCATCCCTGACTGTCCCCTGTGTCCTTCTCTTTGTCCTCCTCTAGTTCTCCTCCTTGTTCCTCAGGTCCCCCTCCATGCTCTCAGGTACATCTCCATTTCCTCTGCGCTCCTCCGGTACCTCTCTGTGTCCTCTGTGCTCCTCCTGTCTCCCTCCATGTCCTCCGTGCTCATCCAGTCCCCCCTGTCCTGGATGGGTCAGTGATCACTGACTCTCTTTCTTTTCATAACTGAGCATCAGTGTTTACGATGTCTCAGTCTATGAATGAACAGGAGACGCTGTCTCCTGTCCAATAATTTTCAGTGCAGCTAAGGCTGCAGAGAAAAAGACTGGGGAATCTCTGTCTTCAGGCCCTTTCTCTGTCTCAAAGGGGAGATGTCTGGGGTCTGTTTAGACCACTGACATCTCACCAAAGCCACCTCCCAACAGGACTGCTAAAATAAAAAAAAACACTAACACCCCCCTCCAAAAAAAGCATTGTAAAAAAAAAAATATAAATTGTAAAAAATAATAACATTTTTTTTATTATTATTAAATTGTAAAAAATAATAATAAAAAAAAATACTGACACAGTCCACTGTCACATGAAATAAAAAAAAAAAGTATCGGTAATCAGTATCTGCAAATTTAAAAAGTGGTATCGGTGCAACCCTAGAACTTAATCAACTCTGGATTTTTAGTTTTTTGCCAAAAAAGAGGGGGGAAAAAGGGGGAAAAAAAAGTTTTTAGTTTTTGTTATACAATTTTGTAATTAAGTAATTTTTCTCCTTCACTGATGGGCACTAATGAGACTTCATGAGACTTAATTGAAGGGCACTGATGAGGAGCTACTGATAGGCAGCACTGATAGGTGGCACTGATGGGCACCGATGGGTGGCATTGTTAGGCGGCACTGATGAGCACGCACTGAAAGGTAGCACTGACTGGCATCAATGATGGGCACTGACTGGCATCACTGCTGGGCACTGTTGGGACTGCACTGATATTCAGTGCCTTGATTATCTGTGTAGATCTTCCATGTGAGGAAATGCTTCTGATTGGCTCTTTCACACACTGTCAATGTGAGGAAAGGAATACCGATAACGATTACCTTGTTTGGTAAAGAGCCTCGTCATCGGCGCTTTACAAAGAACAGTGATGCGCCATTTTCCAGGGACGTGTCCTCAAATGACGTCTCCCCAGAACAGCAGAGCCGCTGCCTGCCCGTCATGTAAATATGCCGGGCGGGAGATGGTTAGATAAATAACCGTTCTTTGGCACGATCAGTAATATTTTCAATTTCAATGCCAAAATTTCCAAATTTCTGCCAAGGTATGCAAACATTTGAGCACAGCTGTAATGTCTTCTATAGGATAGCAACCTTTAATATTTTGAGTTCAGGACCACTGAAACAACCAGCAAGATTTCATCTTTTACTTGCCTAAAGATTATGAACGTCTTTGGGTTGGCACACAAACTGTTACACATACCTGTCATATAATACCATATATGAGACATTTTAGTGATGTGGATAATTGAAGGAGATCACTGGGAAACTTCCGGAATCACGTGCCTGAAAGGAAGATCACCATGTTGTTCGTAAAACAACTAAATGGAAATTATCAGCACATCTTTTTCTCTGTCAGATGCTGTTCTAAATGAGGCACAGAACCCTTATGTGTTTGAAATGAGGTAATTTATAGACTTCATCATATCTTTCTTTAATTGACAACTTCTAAGTAAGCCATCGATGCAATTCAAATATCTGTGCAGACAGATGGGGCTAAAAGAGGTCAACTTACCACCAAAGGAATAGTTGTTGGCTGGATAAAACTGTGCCAATTAGCCTCAAAGGCCAATATTGCTCCCTGTCTGCAGCTTGTAGCAGTATATTTATCCAGAGTGAGTGTGGCAGCCCTGGCACAGTTGCTGCAACACTGTGGCAACGCGCTGTCAACTATGGAAATGTATTAACTGGATGTTCTAATTCTGACTGGCGTGTGCTGTAGGTGCGAGAATGATGCAGACAGGTCTGTGAGAATGAAGGAGCGTTTTCATTTTTATTTACTTTTTTTCACTCCACCGATACTTCATTTTACCGCTATGACATGTTCATTTAATGTTCTGCACTCACAAATTTCTGTCAGAAATCGTGCGGAAAGCTGCATTCTGTGCTAGTTCTTCCTTTCCTTTCCAGTCACTCTGTGCCACAGCAGACTACTTCCCCAGCTTTTATTGTCTTATAAGATCTGTCTCTAGAAAAAGCCTTGAAATAATGTGAAATTGAAGCACCTGTGGGATGTCACTGCTTATGTGACATGTCACTGTTTTTTTCCAGTTCTCCTCGGTTCAGAGAAAGAGATTTATCAAGTTAGATATACCACTCAGAATCCTACCCCAGCTTTTTTTAATTTAGGATTCAAGGGTTTTTGCATAACTACTGGCAAATTCTGAAAGTTTTTTTTTTTTTTCAATGTAATTTTATTTGGAAAAGGTATGGTCAGCAAGATATGACTAAAATATCAGAAGGCTAATTTGGTAAAATTTAGAGATATCCTGCATTTGCGTACGTGAAGCTCTCCAAAGGGCCCTGGGGGAAAGAGGGCCTTTAGCAAAGCCTAGTGTCAAAGTCTTCCTTCCCTTTAGTGACCACAACCTTTCTCCAGTGAGATAAGAATCAAGTAAGGATAAGGAAAATTGTGGAAAAATAGAACAAGATAGAATATTTGATATAAGGAACATTACAAGATTTGATGCTGTAGGCACCAGTAGTGCCTGGAATGAATGGGTCACTTTGAAGGAGAGACTTCATAGTAAGTTGAGAAGATGAATGTTGCATGTATCATTTTATAGGATAAGGGATAAGCAGGGCATATGATCATTTGTATCAGACAGCTGTACAGTTTTTTTATTTTAATTACAAAAGGTTTCACTGAGCCCTGGTTCACACTGGTACGTTTTGACATGTCAAATCGGCAGGATTTTCCAGTAACGACACCATCATAATCGGTGCAGCGCTGCACTGATTTCAGAAAGTAGTTTCTGTATTACTTTTTGCGATTTCGGGCTGCGATTTACATTGACATCTGTGCAGAATGTATCATATGTAGCATATGCAAAGTCAAACTGCTTGAAGCTAATCTTACAGCACAACAAAACACCAAACTATGCCATGTTCACACGATCAGAATTTCCGATGAAAAAAGTCAGACTTCATTTTTTCATCGGATATTCCAACCGTGTGTGGGTCCCATCAGACTTTTTTTCCGTCGGAGTTTAGAAATAGAACATGTTTTATTTTATAGAAAAAAATCCTGTCGAAAATTCCGATCGTCTGTGTGGAACTGTGTGAATCTGTGTGGAGAAAAAAACATGCATGCTCAGAATCAAGTCGACGCATGCTCGGAAGCTCTGAACTTCATTTTTCTTGGCTTGTCATAGTGTTTTACACCACCGCGTTTTGGACGGTCGGAATTTGGTCTGACAGTGTGTATATAAGACAGCTTGAACGGAATTCCAATGGAAAATTCCGATCGTGTGTACAGGGCATTAAAGTACTAAAGTGATTGTAAAGGCATATTTTTTTTTTAATACTGCTCTGTGCAGTGTTTTTCCACAGAACAGCTCCAATCCTCTCCATCTCTGGTCCCTGCCAGCGCTGCCGGCCCCTCCCTCCTGCCAAGTCCCCCGAGAGCAACCGGACTGCTATGGGGGAACCGCTGCTCTGTGTGTCCATTCACATACAGCCACAGCTCGAATCCCCCCCCTCCCCCCAGTTCTCTCCTGATTACCTCACTGGCTATGATTGACACTAGCCAATGGCTCCCGCTGCTGTCTCAACTAATGAGGAGGGATAGATGTGGGACAGCCGAGGCCCTCATGCACATCGCTGGATCAAAATGGGGCTCAAGTAAGTAGAAGGGGGGGGCTTCTGCACTTGGGTTTGTTTTTACCTTATTGCATGAAGCTAAAAACCTTGAACCTTTACAGCCATTTTAATCTTAAAAAAACTTACATTAAATGTGCTTTAAGTTAACTTGTGTAACAATCTGAATATGTTTTGATATCAGATTCTTTTAAAGAGTAACTCCACTTTTATTGAGAAAAAAACATTCACCTCACCTGTAGATTACAAATTTTAACCACTTCAGCCCCAGGCCATTTGGCTGGCCAAAGACCAGGTCACTTTTTGCAATTCGGCACTGCCTCGCTTTAACTGACAATTGCGCGGTTGTGCACCGTGGCTCCCGAACAAAATTTATGTCCTTTTTTTCTCACAAATAGAGCTTTCTTTTGGTGGTATTTGATCACCTCTGCGGTTTTTATTTTTTGCGCTATAAACCAAAATTGAGAGCCAATTTAGAAAAAATGCAATATTTTTTACTTTTTGCTATAATAAATTTTCCCCGATTTTTTTTTTCCCTCAGTTTAGGCCGATACGTATTCTTCTTTTGGTAAAAAAAATCACAATAATCGTTTATTGATTGGTTTGCGCAAAAGTTATAGCGTCTACAAAATAGGGGATCGTTGTATGCCATTTTTATTAATATTTTTTTTTTACTAGTAATGGCGGCGATCAGCGTTTTTTTTTTTTATCATGACTGCGACATTATGGCGGACACATCGGACACTTTTGACACCATTTTGGGACCATTGTCATTTTTACAGCGATCAGTGCTATAAAAATGCACTGATTTACTGTAAAAATTACACTGGCGGTGAAGGGGTTAACCTGTAGGGGCGCTGAAGGGGTTAAGTGTGACCTAGGGGACGTGGTTTGCCGTGACACATCACTGATCGCTGTTCCCTATGACAGGGAACACGATCAATGACAATGTCACTAGCAAGAACGGGGAGATGTAATGTTTACACTAACATCTCTCTGTTCTCCCGCTGCGTGACACGATCGCGGGACAACGGCCCATTTGGACGTGATTTCCATTTGGGAGTATCTCACCAAAAATGAGGGGTCCAAAAATTAGTTCAAACTTTTGTGAAAATCAGTGAGCCTATCACACAAGCAGGAAATGCAATTTCTGTGGGGGGGTGGGTTGGGCATTCTGTACACCATCTGTGTACAGAACGCCTCCAGTTTTCCATATTGAATTGCATTTTACAGAAAATGACAGCGCTGCAAATTAAAAGGAAAGGTAATTTTATTAACATTCAATTGCAATATTACTATTCCCTCCCCCCCCCCCCCCCCACAAAAGTGAATTTACCCACTAAAGAAGACCTGGAGATGGGAGCAGTACTTGGGGCCAAACATGTTCTGCTGCTGTGTGCTTATGCCAATGTTTCTCAATTCCAGTCCTCAGGCCCCCCCAACAGGTCAGGTTTTCAGGATTTCCCTCAGATGAAAAGGCTGTGGTGATTACTAAGGCAGTAAAACTGATCAAATCACCTGTGCAAAATAATGGAAATCCGGAAAACCTGACCTGTTGGGGGGGCCTGAGGACTGGAATTGAGAAACACTGGGTTATGCTGACAATGAAGGCGCAAACGGGTGGAGAGAGTAAGAGGAAAGATTTGAGTGTTGCTGCTCGTTCATTGTCCAGTCAGCAGGCTGGGTATATGTTGATCACAGGACTGGCTGCATGATCCAGCTTTAAAGGGGTTGTAAAGGTTTGTGTTTTTTCACCTTAATGCATCCTATGCATTCCTTTTAATTCCTAGAGCGCAAATTTAACTGGATTATGGTCGATGACAAACAAACTTGTATACTTCATAACAACACGAAAAATTTTCATTGATTTTTTTTTTCCATTGCTTAATTATACCTGGATGTCTTTGGGGTTTTATATAGTTATGTTTTTGATGGTATTCTCATGGTTAGGTACAGGAGTTCTACCATTATTCCCTATGCACTACATGTCTACCACCCCCCCCCCCCTTTTTCTCCATACTCTGCAGTTATTCCTGTACCTCCTAATACCTGGTTGAATTCCAAGTTATTGCTTAGAATTGTTATGTTCCTGGTCCCTTGTGGATCAGGTCCATGTTTCCTACCTTCTGATAATGAGTAATATTCTTTTTAATCTCAGAATACTTACCTGAGAAAATCCCAATGTTTGTTTCTTTGAATATGGTTTATATTATCTTTGTTTGGGATTAGTGAACGAAAGTCCTCGTAAAGATATGGCACCTCATCCCTGGTTTGGTTGAATAAAGGGATTTGGAGGGTACGGGATTATTGCGGTGCCAAAATAGAAACCAAACATATAATTTATTTATAAAAATAAGAAAATGTTATTAAGTTACAAATAGATAAAATCTGGTTCAAATAACAATAGAACAAAACAAATCGTGGGAGCAGTACATAGAGATACAGGTCACAGATCAAGTCTACCCAACTAGTTTTGCCAATCATTGGCTTCGTCAGGGGATTTAAGACTAGACCATCTCAGTGAAAGGCTCTAAAGAGATAGAACAAAAATAGTTTAACAATTTCATCAATTCCACGGAATACAGTAAACTTTATGAATTTTTTAGACAATAATTCAAAACAAAATAGTTTGGCTAGGACATGTGGCGAGGCATCGAAAACCATGGTCCCATAAGATTTGGTACATAAGGTAGCCCTCCATTCCCCCATGCTGAGCCACCACATGTAGTGCGGGTAGGCAAAGATATCCCTATGGGGTAGATAGAAAGAAAAACCTACCCTTTGCTCCCCATGCAGCCCGGTAGGGTAACCCCTCGGAGTGGATGGCGAATCCAATAACCCAAAGCAGCGGCTGGGATGGACAGTGAAACAGGTAACAATAAGAATGAGGCCACATACCATGTAAAGTAAAACAATTGTTTTCAATAAATACAAAATTAATAATGTTCATAATATAGAGAAGAAATATATATCACAGCATGGCCGGGACCTACCTCGGGGAGTTAGTGATTAAAAGGCAAACAAAACAGGCAAAGAACGATTGCAGGGACACTGAACTAACAGTGGTTAGTATATGTCTAAAGAAAGAAAAAAAAAAGAGAGATGTATCAAGATCACTAATAAGAGTGAGATAGCAAAATAATGTCACGACCTGTCTATTTATAAATGTTTAAGTCAGAACTTACAAGTCAAGTCCAGATGACCTGGTTAAAGTTGTAATTATGCGGTGGGTAACAATGGCACCAGAGCAGCCCAGTATGTAGAGATGGGGAAGTATTCCTTGGGGAAAGAGAAGGAGGGAGGGGAAGTAAGTGGGTTCAATACTCAGGGTAAAATGCCAGGAATAGCTACAGAGAAAAGTATGTAAAGTAATATAAATAATGCGCAACCTAAAGTCGCATTTTTCAGCGACTAACAAAAGATAAGTGTATCTCAAATGTGAATAAAATACATAAATTGGGTAAAAAATAGTGAAAATAAAAATGATATAGTACAACAAGGGTTTCCTGGAACTACCCAAAGTAAATTAACCCTCCAAGGAACATGTGAAGATCATCAAAGATCAGAAAGTTCTTACATAGTGGACCAGTTAGGGGGGCACTAGTAAAACCAAACAAAGTGACAGTCCAAAAGTGTGTGGCAAATAGAAAAAATGTAAATCTAAGGGATAAAGTCCATATTGAATATATCACTCTTGCGACTGTCTTGCGGATATTCTCTTATGGATCGTCAAGCACAATACAATTCTTCCATTTAGATAAGATGGCAGAACGTAGATGATAGTCAGCTCTGCACATGCAGGATGATTTCCTCTGGCTCCAGTCCTCTGCCGATAGTCCCGGGACCCTCTGGATAGATCACTGAAATCCTGGATATGCGAACCACATCTCCTCTCAAAGGAGGGGGTTTTCTGTAGGCAAAGTTTAAATATGGAAAAAGAAAAAGAAGAACCTCATGCCAATTACCTGCTCAAAACAATAAAGAGCAAGTTCCCTTTTTTTACCGCACCATGAGGTTCTTCTTTTTCTTTTTCCATATTTAAACTTTGCCTACGGAAAACCCCCTCCTGTGAGAGGAGATGTTGTTTGCATATCCAGGATTTCAGTGATCTATCCAGAGGGGACCAAATGAGATCCATCCCACTCCCACTTGTGGGGGGATCTGTGTATAGGTGTTATTGCCTAGCCAGAGATCCGAGCTAGAAGAGAAGATTATTAAAGTGACAGAATAATAGTAAATTACTATAATCATACTGTATCTTAGGAGCATCAAATACAAAGTAATTGTACGGATTTGAACACAGTCAAAAAAGCAAATTTATAAGAAAATTATACAAAACGAAAATAGTATTTTTAAATATAACCCCAAACTAATGGGGATTAGTCAGTTTTATCAGCCCAAACCGAAGTGTACCCCAAAGGTGGAAGACAACTCGTGACGTGGCCGTATGCGCCGGGGGAAGCTTATGTCATACATCAATCACTTAGCCTGTGCATAGGAATGCCCACTCCCACGGGATTCGCTACCCGGAAGCCGGGGGGGGAATAAAGATATAACGGTATGTACGTCAACAAAAAAAAAAAAGATCAGCGTACAGTCAATGTCGGAATGGAGCTTAATGTAATGTTAGAATTTTTTTAGGGTGAACCCCCGCTTTAAAGTAGGGGTACTAATTTACAGGATCTGAGGCATCCTTGATAAAGGGTCTTCCAGATTTCGATAAGCCCACAGATCCCCACAACTATAAGCCAGGGTTGTGGGGAAGAGGCCTTTGTCCCCCATCAACATGGAGACAGGGTGCTTTGGGGGGAAAGGGGGGGTCCACAGAACCCTCTCCTTGTTAAGGGCATTGGCCTGGAATGGTTAAGGGGATAAGGGGCGTTTCCCCCCCCCTTTCCTGGCCTGCCAGGCTTCATGCACAGATAAGGGTCTAGTATGGATTTGGAGGGACCCCAAGCCTTTTTTTTTTTGGTGTGGGAGTTAGGTCTGGCATGGATTTGAGGTTGGATGCCCACGCCGTTTTTTTCAATTTTTTTTTTATTGCCGGCATTGTTTTTTTTTCTTTTACATTTAGCTGTCAGCGGGCTTCCTGGTTCGCTCCTTAACAACCAGCTATTCACTGGTTGTTAAGGACGCTGGTGGTCTCTGCTTCAAAAAAAGAAAGAGAGAACTCTGCTAAACGCTGACCACTGGCATTTAGCATAGTTTAGGAGAGTTTAATAGAGTTTCGGAGCTGTCAGCGTTTTTTTATGCCAAAACTTTGCCGCTCCAGAACACGTTGGCAGAGGGTTTTATTTTCTGCCACTAAACTGTCGTGCCAAAAAACGCTGATACCAGCCTATGTGTTTAGGAACACATAGGGTAACATGCAGAGGAGTTGAGTCACTTAAAAAAAAAGTCTTGTGCCCAAAACAGCAACTGTAAAAACGCCCAGTGTGCATGAGGCCTTATCCACAATCAGGAGCTAGGAGACAATACAACTATGAAATCTCAGGGAGCCAGACAGCTCAGAGAAGTCAGCCTTCGATACAAGTAAAACTAATAAGGGAGAATAGGATTCTTTCTAAAGAAAGCCCCAATAATTTTAATAACTTGACATCAGTGGTTGTCAACTTATAAGGTATAGGGGGCTTCAGCTGTGGCCTTTGACAGCACCAAAGAGTCATACATAATATTCAGTTAATGTAATGCTACCGAGGACTGTCTGAGACTTTAGACATGCTAGACTAGATAGTCAGAGCCTGCAGATATGGTATGGAAGTGTTTGAAGGCTAAAGACATTGCAGGGGAGCGTCAAAGCCTAGGTGTGTGTTTTAATGAGACTGTTGGAGAACACAGCCATTACTGTTTCTTTACTAATTCATGCTTGTAACCCCACTACTGACTGACTGCTGGGGGGGGGGGGTGTCCGGGTGTCTGCCAGGGCCTGCATGTTACCCGCAAGCCCCAGGTTGGGCAACAGTGTCTTACAAATAGGTGGCTGTGATTGGTTAGCTTTAAACAAGGGCTTAATTAAACACTGTTTGTATTCAGAACAGTCACACCACGTAATTAAATTATAATTTTAGAACAATAACCTTTTAATAAAATAAACTTTTTTAAGGTGCCCTAATACCTCTGGCAAGAAATCTGGAGCAATTTGAAATTTTGTTCCTGTGTGTGGCCACTTCTCTTCCTCCTCCTCCTCCTCCTCCTCCTTGTGTCTCAACTTAACAGTTCTGAATCTGGGGGAATATCGCAGCTTTCATTATACACTGGTTCTTTTTTTTCTACATGTAAACTTTGCTGTCAGTCTGTATGATTTAGTTTGTCGGGTACTGGACTGCGTAGTAGTTACTCTCCTAGAAAAAGGCAGCACAAGTGTTAATTGGCTGTATTTAGTGATTCCAGTAGCTGCTGGTCATTTTAACACAATGTCCTGCTTTTTAAAGAGGCTGGGAGTTCACACGTTTCAGATCGTCTGGACCCATTCGGATGCATTTGTGGAGCATTTCTGCTGTTTTCAGGTGGATAAAAAGATTTCCGCTCTGTTTCCTTCCCCCTCACCACCTGTCATTTTGGAAGCCTGCCTGCCACCCCTCCCTTGTGTCTGGCATGAGAACAGAGAGGGAATGAGCTCTGACTCTTTACAGTTAGCAGGCAGCACAAGGCGTTTTAAGTGGCTGAAAAGGGACCTACCTGTGGTTTTCCAAGGCCCCCTTGTCAGGATAGCGAGCCGTTACAAGTCACTGTCACAAAAATATCAAAGTTTTCACTTGTTCTCTTTCATTACTTTGATTCTGGACAATTTTATAGTAGTAAACAAAATTATAGCACCAATATGTTGTAATCTGTATTTGTACATTACCCATTGTACATCTCGGTGAAGGTACTTTCGAAGCACCATTTCCGCTACAGAAAAAGGGGGAAAAGATCTGAAATATGTCAATCTGTTGATACAATCAATCCCTTCTGGGAGATAATGGTTTTGTTTTAGAAGTAGGGCACAGTACAAGCATTGTAGCACCAAGATAGAACCTGCTTTATCTTGAACATCTATGCACAGGAGTAACTGTCCTTCCACACTTCATTGCCATAGGATATTGGATGAGACTTTCATATTTGTTAATACTGAGAAACGTTGGCACATTTGAGTTCTAGTTGGAGGCATGATAAAATGTGCTCCAGTGCCGTGGAATTTAGTTGATCCCTTCTGTTTTACGATTGGGATAATTGGTATCTAAGCTTATTTAACACACAGTATTTTGCCTTCATCCATGTTACAGTTGTTTTTTCCGTTCCGTAACCACTTCAATACTGGGCACTTTCACCCCCTTCCTGCCCAAGCCATTTTTCAGCTTTCAGCACTGTCACAATTTGAATGACAATTACGCGGTCATGCAACACTTTACCCAAATGAAATTTTAATCATTTTTTCCCCACAAATAGAGCTTTATTTTGGTGGTATTTGATCACCTCTGCGTTTTTTCCGCTATAAACAAAAGAAGAGCGACAATTTAAAAAAAAAAAGCAAATTTTTTTACTTTTTGCTATAATAAATATCGCCAAAAATATATAAAAAACGTTTTTTTTCCTCAGTTTTGGCCGATACGTATCCTTCTACATATTTTTGATTAAAAAAATCGCAATAAGCGTATATTGATTGGTTTGTGCAAAAGTTATAGCGGGGATAGATTTATATTGTTTTTATTTTTTTTACTAGTAATGGCTGCGATCAGTGATTTTTATCATGACTGCGATATTGCGGCGAACACATCGGACACTTTTGACACTATTTTGGGACCATTCACATTTATACAGCGAATAGTGCTATAAATATGCACTGATAACTGTGTAAATGTGACTTGCAGGGAAGGGGTTAACACTAGGGGGCGATCAAGGGGTTAAAGGTGAATCCTAGTGAGTGATTCTAACTGTAGGGGGAGGGGACTGACTGGGGGAGGTGACCAATCTGTGTCCCTATGTACAAGGGACACACCATCAATCTCCTCTCCCTAACACAGTGTTTCTCAACTCCAATCCTCAAGATGCCCCAACAGGTCATGTTTTCAGGCTTCCCATTTTTTTGCACAGGTGATTTGATCAGTTTCACAGTCTTGGTAATTACCACAACTGTTTCAACTGAGGGAAATCCTAAAAACATGACCTGTTGAGGCGCCTTGAGGTCTGGAGTTGAGAAACACTGCCCTAACAGGACGTGGATCTCTGTGTTTACACACAGAGATCCATGGTTCTGCTCAGTTACTAGGCAATGGCGGGTGCCCGGCGGCCATCGCAGCCGCCGGGCATGCGCATCGGGTTCCCAGTAATGTTGTGGGAGCTCGCACGCCCCCTAGTGGCTCGGCAAGGCGAGGACATCATATGACGTCCTCCCAGAACAAGAGGATTATCGTGTCGCTGTCAGTTGACGGTGAGCGGTAGTAAAGCGGTTAAAGGATACACATCACATAAAGCCTTTCTTTAAAGCAGAACTCCAGGCTGAAATGTTTAATTAGTACCATACAGTGCCTTGAAAAAGTATTCCTACCCCTTGAAATTTTCCATATTTTGTTATGTTACAACCAAAAACACCAATGGATTTTATTGGGATTTTATGTGATAGATTAACACAAGGTGGCACATAATTTTGAAGTGGGAGGAAGATGATAAATGGTTTTCAACATTTTTTACAAATAAATATCTGAAAAGTGTGGCGTGCATTTATATTCAGCCCCTCAATACTTTGTAGAACCACCTTTCGCTGCAATTACAGCTGCATGTCTTTTTGGGGATGTCTCTACCAGCTTTGCACATCTAGAAAATTTAATTTTTGCCCATTCTTCTGCAAAATAACTCAAGCTCTGTCAGATTGGTTGGAGAACGTCTGTGAACAGCAATTTTCAAGTCTTGCCCCAGATTCTCAATTGGATTTAGGTCTGGACTTTGACTGGGCCATTGTAACACATGAATATGCTTTGATCAAAATCATGCCATTGTAGCTCTGACTGTATGTTTAGGGTTGTTGTCCTGCTGGAAGGTGAACCATTGCCCCAGTCTCAAGTCTTTTGCAGGCTCTAACAAGTTTTGTTCTAAGATTGCCCTGTATTTGGCTCCTTCCTTCTTCCCATTAACTCTCACCCGTTTCCCTGTCACTGCTAAAATAAAGCATCCCCACAACATGATGCTGCCACCACCATGTTTCACAGTGGAGATGGTGTGTTCAGGGTGATGTGCAGTGTTAGTTTTTTGTCACTCATAGTGTTTTTCTTTTAGGCAAAAAAGTTCAATTTTGGTCTCATCTGACCAGAGCGCCTTCTTCCACATGTTTGCTGTGTCCCCCATTCATGATGCTGTTTGTTCACTAAGGTTCTCTAACAAATCTCCGAGGGCTTCACAGGACAGCCGTATTTATACTGAAAATAAATTGCACACAGTTGGACTCTATTAATTAAATTAGGTGACTTCTGGAGGCAATTGGTTCTACAAGATTTTAGTTAGGGGTATCAGAGTAAAGGGGGCAGAATACAAATGCACGCAACACTTTTCAGATATTTATTTGTAAAAGTCAGTGTCTGTCTTTAACAAACATGGCATTTTTGAAGGAAAGCATGGTGAAGACAAAATAAAGCTTTGTGAGATAAAATACCAATTCATTCATGAGGGTTGTAGTGATTAAACAACTGTTATATGAGAAAATCATGAGGATTACACGCATGTGCAAATGTTTTATGTGTGGAAAATGCATGCTTAGATGAGAAAATTATCCTTGAGTAAAGACTACAATAGACGGCTCTAATTTTGACAGATTGCTGCTAAATAAGACAAAAAACAAGAAGTGTGTTGCCTTGTTGCCACTATCTGGGTGCTGTCAGATAGCAATAACCAACGAGGGCGATTCCTCCATCTACCCTATTTAGGGTGTATGGCTAGCTTAACATAGAAAACAATTCAGATCAAATAAGTAATTCTATAGTGAGTAGACCTTTAAATTATTTAACTCTGTAACCTATGTTTCGCTTGTGCAAGATCAATACCTTGCATGCATGACAAGAGTTGAAATATTAATTGCATCCTAAATATACTAGAATAGTGTCCCATTGTTCATTGCTTTTTTATGTGTGTGTTTTCTTAGTCTCCAATGCACCAAGGCATGGTTAGTGTTAAGATTAGGCTAATGTGTTATGATTCAGCTAATCCAAATGTGACCAGTGTCAGGGCCAAAGCGCTGTACTTCCTCCTTTAACACACCAGCGTAGTAGATTGGCTTCCCGGCGGCTAACTGGGCACTTTAGGCGTGTGCGCATACGCATGTGACCTCTCGGGGCCAATCACCAGCGTGACTGCCCTATTTAAACCAGCTCCTGTCAGTAGACAGATTGCTGGTTTATCGTCAGCTACTTCCTGAACCTGTGTCTCTGGAAACCATTTCCTGTTGGAATTCCGTCCGACTCACCTCTCACCTGGAACCTGACTTCGGATTGCTTCACCACTCTATTGAACTCTTCTGACCCCGACCTCGGCTTGTGACCTGGACTCTGTTGTTGTTTCTCCTGCCCTTGAACCTCTTGGCTTGTGACCCGGATCTGCTGTCTTCTCTGCTCCCCGAACCTTGGCTTGCACCCCGGACTTTCCAGTTTGTTTCTTGGACTCTTTCAGTACCGGTTATCCGGCTTCAGTATCGTTTGTTCCTGTTTCCGTCTGCAGTCACCCAGAAGCACCTGTCATCTACAACCGTCACCGGTCAACGCTTCTCCACTGGCACCGGTACCGCCTCGTGCTTCCGCCACCTGTTCCAAAACTCAGTGGGCGGGCGCGCTTGGTCGTAAAGGTGAACCACCCTCGGCAGTTCGGTCTCGGTGAGTACTTGATTCCTGATAGTATAAACCAGCCAAAAAAAAATGTCCGAGACCGACAGGGTGCGTTCACCTTTCGAGACACTTTGCCAGCAGGTGTCCGCGCTTACCGAGGCGGTGCAGAAACTTCAGGAGGGATATGTCCAAGTCGATGGCCGTCTACAACAGTTAACTGGGTCTCCTGGGGTAGCACCCCCACCTGCTGCATCTGCTGTCGGGACTTCCTCATCACAGTCCATTCCCAGTTCAGCTGTCGGATTGATCCACCCGGAACCTCGGGTCCCTCCTCCGGAGCGTTTTTCTGGCGAACGCCGAAAATACCGGGCGTTCAAAAACGCGTGTACTTTATACTTAGACCTCCAGCCTAGAACTTTTTTCTCCGAGGCCGTGAAAGTTGGATTTGTTATTTCCCTCTTGTCCGAAGAACCCCAGGCTTGGGCGCACAGCCTAATGGAAAAACGAAGTCCGATCCTAGATTCACTGGACTCTTTCTTTGATCATATGGCTCAGTTATATGATGACCCGCAGCGTATGGCTTCTGCTGAGACCGTCCTCCATAATCTAACCCAGGGGAGGCGTCCGGTAGAGGATTATACCGCGGAATTCCGCAAATGGTCAGCTGACACCGGCTGGAATGACGCAGCACTAAAATACCAATTCCGCCAGGGACTCTCAGAAACTCTCAAGGATGAGTTGGCAAGAACCGAGGCTCCCGCTTCGTTAGAGGCCTTGATCCAGTCCGCCACCCAGCTGGACCGACGTTTACGAGAACGACGCACTGAGCGCTTCCAGACTTCACGCCCTGCTTGGGTTCCACCCAGGGTAGTTTCAGCTGCATCCCCTCCTGTGGCTCCTCAACACGGCAGTCTTCCAGACCCGGAACCCATGCAACTCGGACTGGTTCGAACTCCTCTCACCAGTGAGGAAAGACTGCGTAGACGCCAGAATAACTTGTGTCTGTATTGCGGTGCCACCGGTCATTTTCTTCGCACCTGCCCCATAAGACCGAGTAAGTTCCCGATTCAACCCGTTTTCAACCTTCATGTCTCAAATAGTTCTCAAACTCATCTTGTACTCTTCGTCTCTTTACAGCTACCGGAAAAGACCATCCGCCTCCCGGCCATCCTTGATTCAGGTGCATGCAGTAATTTTCTGGACTCCAAATTAGCCCTTAAACTCCACATACCCCTTCGCAATAAGGATCAACGCCTGCAAATACATTTGGCCGATGGCTCTCTTCCTAAATCGGGACTAGTCTCACAGGAAACTGTGCCTCTTCTAGCCATTACCGATTCAGGTCATCAGGAATTTCTACAACTAGATCTCATTCCTTCACCGCTTTTTCCTATTATTTTAGGACTTCCCTGGTTGCAAACACATCAACCTTGCATCGATTGGCTGAAGAAAGAGGTCAACTTTACATCTTCCTTTTGTGCCCAAAACTGCTGCGCACCCACGGTAGCCACCTGTTCAACTGTGGTAACCTCACCTGAACTTCCACCTCACGTCCCCTCTGTTTACCATGAATTTAAAGACGTTTTTGATAAACAGCAGGCTGACTCTCTCCCTCCCCATCGGCCTTATGATTGCCCGATTGATCTCTTACCTGGCTCTGAAATACCTTTCGGCCGCATCTTCCCGTTATCTGAAACCGAGCTTGCGGCTCTTAAGGAATACATCGACGAAAACTTACAAAAGAACTTTATCCGACCTTCTTCTTCTCCAGCGGGGGCAGGTATCTTTTTCGTTCAAAAGAAAGACGGCTCGTTACGACCCTGTATCGACTACAGAGAACTTAACCGGATCACCATCAAAAATAGGTACCCGTTGCCTCTCATACCAGAGCTTTTTCAGAGATTTCGAGATGCCCAGGTGTTTTCCAAATTGGATCTGAGGGGTGCCTACAATCTTGTTAGAATCCGAGTCGGGGATGAATGGAAGACCGCCTTCAGGTCACGGTTCGGTCATTTTGAATATCTCGTCATGCCATTCGGGCTCTGCAATGCCCCGGCCACCTTTCAACATCTGGTCAATGATATCTTTCGTGAGTATTTGGACGATTTTTTAGTTGTATACCTGGACGACATCCTCATTTTTTCCCCTTCTCTTGAGCTTCATAGGCACCACGTCAAGAAAGTTCTTACTATCCTCAGGAAACACAAATTATTTTTGAAAGCCGAAAAATGCGAATTTGAAAGAACGACGATACAGTTTCTAGGTTTTGTCATCTCCACCGGCGGGGTCGCCATGGATCCCCAGAAGATCAAAGCCATCTTAGACTGGCCGACACCAGTGGATAAGAAGGCAGTGCAGCGGTTTATTGGCTTCGCCAATTTCTACCGGCGATTTATCGTCGGGTTTTCTGCCATCGTGATTCCTATCACCAAACTTACCCACCAAGGCAGCCATTTTCACTGGTCGCAGGAGGCTCAGGAAGCTTTTGAGAAACTAAAAAAGATTTTTTCTTCAGCACCTGTCTTACGGCACCCTGATCCAAAGTTGCCCTTTACTTTGGAAGTGGATGCCTCTGAGACAGCCCTAGGAGCCATTCTTTCACAAAGGCAAGGGTTAAAGTCCCTACTCCATCCCGTGGCCTTTGCCTCCAGGAAACTAACAACTCCAGAGAAGAATTATGACGTAGGGGACAGAGAACTCCTCGCTATCAAATTTGCCCTCGAGGAGTGGAGGTACTTGTTAGAAGGAGCAATTCACCCGATTATAATTTTTACAGACCATAAAAATCTCGAGTACTTGCGCTCCGCAAAACGTTTGAGACCTAGACAAGCTCGATGGGCTCTTTTTTTTTTTACGATTTAATTTCCATATTACTTATAGGCCTGGTTCGAAAAATGGAAAGGCGGACGCACTTTCCAGGATGTTCCCAGAGACTCCTTGCACAGCGGAACCAAGTACCATCCTGCCTTCCCGGAATTTTCTCTTGGTTTCTGAAACTGATCTGTTAAATTCCATCAAAATTGCATCCAGACAAATCTCGGACCCAGTATCATCGTCACTAAAGGAGCGCGATGGCTTATTTTGGCTTCAAGACAGGATCTACGTTCCCACCGAGATCAGGCAATCAGTTCTGAGCACCTTCCACGACCGTAAGTTAGCCGGTCATTTTGGGGCAAGGAAGACCTCTGAACTACTTTCCCGTTATTTTTGGTGGCCAAAATGGAAACAAGACTGTAAAACTTACATTTCTTCATGTGCAATCTGTCAACGCAACAAGGGTCCTAAAACCAAGACCTGGGGGTTACTTAAGCCTCTGCCAGTTCCAGAACGTCCGTGGGCTGATATTGCTCTAGATTTCATCGTAGATTTACCTCCATCGGAGGGCTTCACGACAATCCTGGTAGTCGTGGATCGCCTGTCTAAAATGGCACATTTTCTACCCATGGTTGGAACCCCTTCTGCTGCCGAAACGGCGAAAATTTTCTTCAAAGAAATCGTTAGGCTTCACGGGGTCCCCAAAACCATTGTCTCAGACAGAGGGGTCCAATTTACCTCTAAATTTTGGAGAGAGCTTTTCAGATCCCTGGAAGTCAAAACATGTTTGTCATCGGCCTACCACCCGCAAAGCAACGGGCAAACGGAAAGGACGAACCAAACTCTTGAACAATACCTCAGATGTTTTTGTTCCGCCTCCCAAGATGATTGGTCATCTCTATTGCCCACCGCGGAGTTTGCCTACAATAATTCTGTTCACACTACCACCAACCAAACACCCTTTTGGGCTAATTGCGGTTTTCACCCGGCCTTCCTGCCAGACCCTCTCCCGGAGATACCTGTCCCAGCTGCCCAGGAACGTATAACCACCTTACAGTCTAACTTTCGGAAACTCAGGGATGTAATGCAGCAAGCCCAAGAGGATTATAAGAAATTCTATGATAAGGGAAGGAAGGACTGTCCCTCTTTTGAAATTGGGGAAGAGGTCTGGCTCTCCGCGGCTAATTTGAAGTTGCCAGTTCCTGCCCGGAAGCTAGGTCCGAGATTCATTGGCCCGTTTAGAATCAAACGCAAGATCAACGAAGTAGCTTTTGAACTTTCATTACCCAACTCTTATAGAATCCACCCGGTTTTTCATGCCTCCCTCCTAAAACCTACCATCCCCGACCCTTTTCAGGGAAGGGCAGCTCTTCCTGCACCACCAGTGGAGATTGATGGAGAAGAGGAGTTTGAGGTCGAGGCCATTTTGAGCTGTAGAAAAAAGGGGAGACAACTCCAATACCTGATCAAATGGAGGGGCTACCCTCCAGAAGACAACTCATGGGAACCTTCAAGAAATGTGCATGCCCCTCGGCTAATTCGTGTTTTTCACCAGGAGCATCCGGAGTTGATGGCCAGTTTAGGCGTCCGGAGTCCGCCCCTTGGGGGGGGGCACTGTCAGGGCCAAAGCGCTGTACTTCCTCCTTTAACACACCAGCGTAGTAGATTGGCTTCCCGGCGGCTAACTGGGCACTTTAGGCGTGTGCGCATACGCATGTGACCTCTCGGGGCCAATCACCAGCGTGACTGCCCTATTTAAACCAGCTCCTGTCAGTAGACAGATTGCTGGTTTATCGTCAGCTACTTCCTGAACCTGTGTCTCTGGAAACCATTTCCTGTTGGAATTCCGTCCGACTCACCTCTCACCTGGAACCTGACTTCGGATTGCTTCACCACTCTATTGAACTCTTCTGACCCCGACCTCGGCTTGTGACCTGGACTCTGTTGTTGTTTCTCCTGCCCTTGAACCTCTTGGCTTGTGACCCGGATCTGCTGTCTTCTCTGCTCCCCGAACCTTGGCTTGCACCCCGGACTTTCCAGTTTGTTTCTTGGACTCTTTCAGTACCGGTTATCCGGCTTCAGTATCGTTTGTTCCTGTTTCCGTCTGCAGTCACCCAGAAGCACCTGTCATCTACAACCGTCACCGGTCAACGCTTCTCCACTGGCACCGGTACCGCCTCGTGCTTCCGCCACCTGTTCCAAAACTCAGTGGGCGGGCGCGCTTGGTCGTAAAGGTGAACCACCCTCGGCAGTTCGGTCTCGGTGAGTACTTGATTCCTGATACCAGTCTATGGACTTTAAATTATTTACATATTCTTAACAAGCAGTAAATGTGTTGATCTCCAGGCAAACCACTAAATACACAGATGAAACTGGTACAGTATAAGGATGCTGTTTTACCAGACAAAAAAACATATCACCCATGCCTTCCCTAGCACGGAAGGAGATCCCATTTTCTCTTTTCCATCCCCATTTTCTCTTTTGCATCCTCACACTGCAAATAGGCCGTTAAAGGGAAAGCAGCACACTGATGAGTTTACCCCCCTGCGACTACGATTTTTCCTCCTATCGGTATATTCCTTTGAACTCCATCATAAACTAGCTAACAGCATAAAAATCATAGAATGAGCCATTTGAAAAACATTTTAGATGTGGGGGGGGCAGCTTTTCTTTTAGGCCAGCCTTACACGGTTCGAATCTCAGCCGGTTAAGCATGAACCAGCCGAGATTCAAACCGTTAATGGGCAGGCTGAATGTACCAAGTTGATCGATCAACTTGGGTACAACCAGCCTGCTGGATTCTCTTGCGATTATCACTAGCGGGTGCTATAGCCACTTGTGATAATCAATGTCTTCTCCCAGCGGGGACAGCTTCCCCCACACAGGGAGTAGACAATTGCTTGGCAGGAGGGATTCCCCTGTCAGCACTGTAATGCCGCGTACACACGCTCGGAATTTACGACAGCAAATGTTTAATGGGAGCTTTTGGTCTGAACTTCCGACTGTGTAGGCCCCATCGGACATTTTTTGTCTAAATTTCCAACAACAAAAATTTGAGAGCTGGTTCTCAAATTTTCCAACAACAAAATCTGTTCTCGTAAATTCCGACCGTGTGTGGACAATTCCGACGCACAAAATTCCACGCATGCTCCGAATCGAGTACGAGATGGAAGTGCACGATCTGGTAAAACTAGCGTTCGTAATGGAGATCTCTCACCAAACTTCTACTAACACGACTGGTATTGATTTTTAGTGCCGTCGTAGGTGTTGTACGTCACTGCGTTCGGAATTTCCGACAACATTTGTGTGACCGTGTGTATGCAAGACAAGTTTGAGCCAACATCCGTCAGAAATGTATCCATGGTTTTGTTGTCGGAATGTCCGATCGTCTGTACGTGGCATTAGTGTTAATGGGGGAATTAAGTGCAGCGCCAATTTGAAACCCGCCTCAATGACGGAGTCCAAGTGTTAAATCAGGAATGAACCAAATGTGTAAATATTATAAATAATAATCAAAAATGTGAGTGATCAAACAAGAACACCCCTCAGGATATATATCACCAAAAGTTCATAATCTGTGAATGTGTTTTCATCACAATTGGTGAATGTTCATGTGAGGTTCAAAGATAAAAACCCCAATTTCAATCCAATTCAAATGGATAAATGTCCATACACTGCGAAAAGTAACAATGAAACAATCCCCATAAGATCGGCGTGGAAAGTTTTCCCTCAAAGATACAGTCCCCTGGAACTCAGAAAAGATGGAATACCCTTACCGGATGGTGAGGACCCACAACACACCATACGTCGGGGGGTCACAAAGGCTGGTTGGGCCGATTGTCCTCTCTGGTCACTGTCTCGGTCCAATTCGCAGTTTTCACTAGACGTGGTTCACATCCAACTTCGTCTGGATGGGACTGCTGCCAGATATCAAGCTCCAATCCGGATTTCGTAGGGAAAGGTTATTCACAAATATGTTCCAATCAGGGGGAAAAAAAGGGAAAAAAGCTCGTCCATAGTGTAAAAATTTATAACATTTTATCATAAAATTCCAAAAATTAACACTGAAATCCCAGAAAAATCACATCCAAATCCACATCAGCAAAAAAGCAAACAACCACCCAAAAGGTATATGAATGGAAGATGTCATACAGATTGCACAGTGAGGAAATGGTTAGGACCAGTGTACCCGACTGGTTTTGTCTCAAAAAGACGTCTACGGGGGCATACACTGGACCCCCAAATCCCCTGCTCTTAAATAAGTGTCACAATTACACTCAAGTGAGACCCCCTTCTCCTGCACACCTCTGAATCAGCGTGCGTTTCAAATCGTTTCCTACTTCCGCCCTATGTCTGAATCGTGCGCTCCAGGGTCCTGGAAGTAGGCATTATAGATCCATCCCTGGGATTATTGAAAATTCCTATTGGGTCACTGCAGGTCTCATCCCCCATCGGAGGACGTCAGATGACCACCCTCCAATCACCTCCTCAGGATGGTGGTTGGAGAGCGCTGGAGCGCATCGCACAGACGTGCGTACCACCTAGTCGTCGTGGCTGCTCCCATCACGTGGACGCACGACCAATCCCGTGAAGCAGTGGTGACGTTAACACCCCCACACGTGACACCGTGCATTCCACGGACATACGGCGTGCTCTCCACAGAGGCCCCGCAAATCATCTTGAGACCATAAGGAGGCGTTACACATCATCCCTTTCTAAAATGCAGGTATCGCCTCCAATAGAAGATCATACCCGCATGTTAAAGGGCAACGGATCCACCTTCATTTTTAGGAAAAAGAGCAAAAACAATACTTTATTCAACCACCACAAAAAAACTCCCATAGTGGAAACTTACAGCTCAAACCGAACTGCACAACTACTCACAGTCATTGGTATCTGTGGGGGAAAGTGCTAAAAATTGTTTGAATATGAGATGGGTCTCACGGAGGTTGTAGATTGTAGTTATACTGGCAGGGCCGGCCCCACCATGGGACCCAGTGGTACCATGGGTCCCAAGCGGCACTTTCAGGGGAGCGGCAAACTGCCGCCCATGAGCAGTGGCAGAACTGCTCACCCGCAAGCCAGCCCGTCCGCTTCGGGTGAGTGCTGTGGGCGGGTGACAGAGCGCTCCACGGGCGGGGAAAGCCAGCGGGCTGCGCTGTGGGCAGCTGGTCCTCGGGAGTGGCCGGCTCGGTGGGCAGGTGACAGAGTGCGCGGCTCCACTGCGGCTGACGGGTGTCCGGTGATAGAGCGTGCTGGGCAGCTGTTTGGCTTGGTGAGTGCTGGCCAATTAACGAGCAGGCGAGCCGGGGGGGGGGGAGCAGAGAGATGACATCTCTGCCGTTTCTTCCCTCAATATGTAGCCAGTGTGTGTGGAGGTAAAATCATCTTGCCATACCTCGTGTAGCACCTCTATGCTAAATCTGCTGGATTACTGCAGTTTAGCATGGAAGTGCTGCCTGTTAGCTGACAATTGGGCTTAATGATTGTCACTATCTCCAGGTTTTCACTGCCCCCTGGTGTATACCTTCCTAGTACCCTCCTGACCCCCCCCCCCCGGTGTATACCCTCCTGACCCTCCCTGGTGTATACCCTCCTGCCCCCCCCCCCCCGGTGTATACCCTCCTGACCCCCCCTGGTGTATACCCTCCTGACCCCCCCTGGTGTATACCCTCCTGATCTCCTCCCCCCTGGTGTATACCCTCCTGATCTCCCCCTCTGGTGTATACCCTCCCGACCCTCCCTGGTGTATAACCTCCTGACCCTCCCTGGTGTATACCCTCCTGATCCCCCCTGGTGTATACCCTCCTGACCCCCCCCCCCTGGTGTATACCCCCCTGCCCCCCCCCCCCTGGTGTATACCCTCCTGACCCCCCCTGGTGTATACCCCCCTGGTGTATACCCTCCTGACCCCTCCCTGGTGTATACCCTCCTGACCCCTTCCTAGTACCTTCCGCCTGACCCCCTCCCTGGTGTATACCCTCCTGACCCCCTCCATGGTGTATACCCTCCTGACCCCCTCCCTGGTGTATACCCTCCTGACCCCTCCCTGGTGTATACCCTCCTGAACCTTTCCTAGTACCCTCCTGACCCCTCCCTGGTGTATTCCCTCCTGACCCTCCCTGGTGTATACCCTCCTGACCCTTCCTAGTACCCTTTTGACCCTTCCTAGTACCCTCCTGACCCCTCCCTGGTGTATACCCTTCTGACACCTCCCTGGTGTATACCCTTCTGACCCCTCCCTGGTGTGTTCCCTTCTGACCCTCCCTGCCTCTGTCTGAACCCCCCCCATCACCACCATCACCACTGCCTCTGACTAAACCCCCCCACCACCACCGCTGCCTCTGACTGAACCCCCCACCATCACCACAGCTGCATTGGATGGAACCCCCCAACCACCACCACTGTTGCATCTAAATTTAACTCCCTAATATATTACATTTTCGCTGTAATTGTCATGATATAAAATTATGTATGTGGGGGCCTTTTAGTGGGCGTAATTTTTTTTGGGGGGGGGGCAGCATTTAATTCTTGGGCCCAGGCAGCACAATGTCTTGGGCCAGCACTGTATACTGGGCATTATTAAATGATCCCAAATATACCCAAATGCTTAAAACAATTGGGGACAAATAAATAGAAGGGACGAGAAAATAAGTGATAATAGTCAAAGAACACACACTTAGGTAAGAAACAATACAATTCAGGACTGGTTAATAAAAGTGTTGATATCCCAGTCAACGTTAAGGCCGTATGACACATAGCATTTAAACTGGTATATCCAAAAGACTTCAAGCTTTGATACACCCCTAATGCTGGGTTCCCCTCTCCAGTGGGGAATGAATCTATCTATGATCTGGAAGTTGGTACCCTCTACTTTTGATTATTATTTATAGTATTTACACATTTGGTTTATTCCTGATTTAACACTTGGACTCTGTCATTGAGGCGGGTTTTAAATTGGCGCTGCACTTATTTTCCCATTTTTTCACAATTTATCCTTTGTTGTGTTGGCTGCCTAAACTTTGCTATTTTCGGATTAGCGCAATATATTTACCCAATATTTTTTAATGGGGGAATTGTGTGAGTTAATAGGGGAACCCGTGGTTGCAGGAAAGAAATTCACACCGTGTATTGCCTGCCTAAGTACCTTTTGAGGACAATAGAACTCATCCAGGACCTCTTAAAAAAAGGCCAGGATTTCTATAAGTGCCTTTGTAAACCAAGGAACGTATCCAGGCCATCCAGTCTTTATTTTTAAATTCAGATGTGCTCCCCTCTGGTGCAAACTGTTTTACATGTGCAGAATCGCATTAAAAAGTTTTCTAAAAATAGAAATAGTATATCAATAGGCTGAGATGGAAACATCTAACACGTAATTTAAAGGAAAGGTTTGTGGCTACCCAGACAGGACTTTTGGTAAAAAATCCATAAGGTTAAACCAAAACATGGGACCATTGAACAGAGGGGAGAAGCAGAACACACAGAGTAATATAGCAATCCTGTAAGTAGCCAGTGTCTGAGTGTCATCCTCAGAAGCTTGTACAACCTAAAGCCCCACCACCCAAACACCAGTGAAAAAACTGGTTATGTGCAGTATACTAAGGAATGCAAAAACCTGTACTTTGGGGTGACATAACCTCTCAACAAACAAATGGCCCAACATAGTAGAGCTTATGCTACAGGTCAAAATTTGGCTGGTTTTCTTCTCACATTAATTTGAGGATAGTGAGATTCACATTTGGACAGAGAGGACAACTGGTTGGCAAGAGGCATGAAGATGGAGGGATTCGTCACTATCTGTCGTCTACATATAACACAATATTAAGTATTAAGATCAATATCCTGGCGATTTGACAACAATTCACATATTCAATTTTGAAAATGTAAATATTAAATCTAGCCATACATGGACAGAAATTCCTGGTTCAGCAGGGACTAGCTGAATTTTGATCCATGTATGGTCAGGCCGGTCTACACAAGTCAATCTACCGATCAACTTGTGTACAACCAGCCTGTTTTTCCTGAAGGATCAGGAACTACTTGTGCTCTGGCACAATTGGGATATGGCCGGTCTTCTGTGTTTTACTTTTAAGTCAGTTCATTTTTATGTTTTAGTTTCAGTCTAAAGATTGATATCATATAGAAACATATAATATTTGTTGATATTCAGCATAGGCCTTGTGTGTGTGTGTGTGTACAGTACCATCTCTGCTGGTCTGTTATTTTGTCTGACATGGACTCAAACATAGACATACGCCACCCCAGCAAAGTTATACTTTTAATTGATCTTTTGAGTCTTGGGAAGTTGTGTTATATGTCTGCTCCAGGTTTTCTTGCATCTGTATTACTGTTTGATTACTTTTTTTTTGGATCTCTCTTCCTGTTTTTCAGTACGTTTTTGGCTCTCCCTGAGTCAGTGGATCTCTCTTCTTTTCGCTCTTTTTTTCTCTTTCTGTTGTGCCAATTTTTAACAACCCAACCTTTCCGCCTGGCCTTCGTTCCCATGAATTTCAGTGGTGTTTTAAAAAAAAGGTCTTTATCGCATAGGACACTTTCTTGACCATAGGGGCATTTATCCTGCTTCTCACTTTACTCAGGATGCCAGCCTCTGAGTCTTATGCCGCGTACACACGATCGGAAATTCCGACAAGAAAACCATGGATTTTTTTCCGACAGAATTTTGGCACAAACTTGTGTTGCCTACACACGGTCACACAAAACTCTGACTGTCAAGAACGCAATGACAAACAACACTACAACGAGCTGTGAAAAATGAAGTTCAATGATTCTGCACATGCGTCAAATTGATTCCGAGCATGCATGTTTTTTTTGCACATTAGAATTGCATACAGACTATCAGCATTTCCGACAAGAACTTTTCCCGTCGGAAAATTTGAGAACCAGCTCTCAAATTTTTGCTGTCGCAAATTCAGAGAGAAAAAGTCAGAAGGGGCCTACACACGGTCGGAATTTCTGACCAAAAGCTCACATCGAACTTTTCTTGTCGGAAATTCTGACCTTGTGTATGCGGCATTATTGTTTTACAACAAATCTTACACTATCTCCGGTCATTGCAATGTCTTACAAATTATATTGTGGCACGGACAGCCTTCAAAAACAAGTGCTACCGGTGTGAGGCTTGGAAGGGTGGAATCTTAGAATTATATAGACAATTGTTAACTCCACTGGCAAACTACCGCACATGTTTGCATAGGAAAAGGATGTGGGAATGGAGATAGATGAGGAGGATTGGAGGCCCTTGTCAGTTAGAAATTTTAAAGGCATCATGAATGTCTCCCTTATTAAATGGGCTACAAGAAACTTTCTCGATTTATTCCTGAGCGCTTGTCGAAAATGTATTTGGGCTCATTGCCACTTTGCTTCCAGGCATGCAGGGGAGGTGGGAACAATGTACCATACATGGTGATCGGACAATAAAGTGAAGCATTTCTGGATAAGAGTTCACGCCCTGATACACTCTGTGACAGTGAGAAATATTTTCATAAACCCTAGGGTTGCTCTACTTATTAAACCAATTGATGGGATACCTAGACACACTCAGGCCGCGTACACACGGTCGTACCAAACCGATGAGAATGGTCCGACGGGCCATTTCCATCGGCTCACCGCTGAAGTGGCCTGATGGTCTGATGTGCGTACACACCATTGTTCCAAAAACCGATCGGGTCAGAACGCGGTGACGTCAAACACACAACGTGCTGAATAAAACAAAGTTAAATGCTTCCAAGCATGCGTAGACTTGATTCTGAGCATGCGCAGGTTTTGAACCGATGCTTTCTGTACTAACCATCGGTTTGGACCGATCGGGCAGCGGTCCATCGGTTCGATTTTAAAGCATGTTTTAAAATTTTGGACCGAAGGACAACGGACCGATGGGCCGTACACATGGTCGGATTTGACCAATGAAACTGGACTTAAGGCCGTTTTCATCGGTTTGGACCGACCGTGTGTACAAGGCCTCAGACTTGGATATACTTTATGTTCTTGGCAGCTAAGATAGCTATTGTCTAGATGAGTCCTGCTGAGATGTGGCAGTAATGAAGCAGAAATTTGTAGTGGATAATGATTAATAAAAAGATAGTTTTTAGGAGATACCTCCTCGTGGTCTGAGAGGGTCTGAAACCCCTGGACACAATATTTTCATCCCCCTTTTCTTTCTTCTCCTGTTTCCCCCATTGATGATGCTTTGACTGCTTAACAATGGATATAGATCATCTTGTACGAGGATGGTAATTTCTAACATAGTTCTGTGTTTTGCATCTGGCTGGCACCTCACATTTGCTCAATGGAATTTGTCCCGCATGGTTGAGACAGTTAGCAATTCCTATGCTCCTTTAACTTGCGTTGACGGTAATTTTTCCCAGGTTCTATATGCAAACGTCAATGTTGCTTGTCATCAATGCCTTTTACATGTGCTACTCAAATGTTTTTCCCACCTGTGCTGTGAGTACGCACTTAATTTTGCACTTGAATAATATTCACACTACTGTTCTAATGTTTTGAAACTTTAATAAAAAATATTGAAAAAGAACATACCATTGTCATCTTGCAGTTCCCATGTTTTATTTAAGCATATTTGCAATTGTTGGCATGGCATGATGAATATAGGTATAATATGGACATATGGGAAGTGACTTGTAAAATATGTGTATATAATGGGGGGGGGGGGGGGCTGGTAAAAGGTATGATTACAAACTCCATGACCAGGGAGAAGAAAATCCTGCATGGATCTCACAGTATACAGTACTGTTTTCTGTGTATTTATTAAATGTGAATAACATTTAATACATCCGAGAAGTGTGTGCTCCCCGGAGAAAGTGTCCTGTTGATTTTGGGTCACTCCAGGCTGAGAGAACAAAAGCCTAAACATGTCAGTTTTAATTTCAACCGGGGGTAATCCAACTACTTGCCGTCAACATATTTGATTGCCTTTAGAGATTTAATTAATTAACTCTCTGTAGACATCTCTTGTTATTATGCCAATGGGAAACATTTTGGCTTCTAAGGTATCCCGGAGAGGATTCTAAAATCTTTTTGAAACATTTTTATTTTTTAAAATAACAGTCCACATTTGACTATTGTATTCTAAGATTCTAACATTATTGACCACAAATAAACGGCTGTTGGCAGTTATTGTCAGCATTATCAAGCAAGGGGAAACTTTCCATCTGTGGTCCCGAACCAAAAGACAAGAGGATACATTTCTTAACAGATGGCAGTGCACAATAGCACTAAGTCGATCCTCACGAGACGCCCAGTCAGTCACTAGATATTTTCAGCAACATCTTGAAATAAATTGTCCCTTAAGATTTGCAAGTCTTTAAAAAAAGAGTACCACTAGAAATTGACAAATTTCAAAACATGGCATGCTTAAACATTCGATTTTAGATGTAGCATAAGATGAATCTGACAGGGCAAATAAAGAAATGTGCAGACTGCAGCTGTATAGAAAGCATGCCAGGTCTTTGTCTGTAAAAGCTATTTTCTAAGCTAAGCTTTTGACGTTGCTGATGGCTTCACGGATATGATAACTTAATAGTACAGGCCATGGTTGGCTTTGATATCAATTTGCTCTTCTGTAGAATAAAGTAGAGTTTGCTAGATTTGCATGACTATTTTTAAAGAAAGGGATAATATATTATCAGTTAGCACAATTTTAAGTTATTCTAGGGTTTATCTTAAAGTAATATTTGACATTATTTTCTCATACTTAGAACCTTCCTCTTCCTTTTCTATTTTTTTAATGGAAATAATTTTAGGTTAGCTGCTAGAGGCCAGATAGATTAGCTAACTGCAAGTACCCTGCCTAACAACTGTTAAGATATCTGCTGCATTGAGGGTGCATTATTTTCAAGGTGTCAGCCTGCTGAACTACCCCCATGTATATAGATCATTATAAATACACATACAAACACTGTTGTAAAAATAATTATATATGTATGCAAACCCTGACAATAAGAGCCGGTTCACACAGGGGTGACTCGTCAGGCGCGCTCCGCTCTATTCAATAGAACCGTTCTAATAGGAGCAATGCAAGTCGCTCCGACTTAGAAAAAAGTTCTTGTACGACTTGGGGGGCGACTCGGGGCGACTTGCATTGTCTTCAATACAGAAGTAATTTTGCAAGTCGCCTCTCAAGTCGTCTTGAGATGGTTTTGCCGAGTCGCACCCAAAGTCGTGCCGCCCCTGTGTGAACCGGCTCTTAACCCCTTATTTGCTTCGTTTTGGTCTCCTAAATATAATATTGAAATCATTTTGTTATATCTTTTTGATAAATGCATAAAAAAAAGACCCTTTGCACCTTGCTCGAAATGTTGTGTTCTCTTTGCCTTTGGTTTACTCTTCTCAGTTTAATTGTTCTCAGCTATCTTTGAAGACTACAGAACACCTCTCTCCAACTTTCGGAGATGAGGAGGGAGACGGGTGTTCCACGTCCCTGCTCTAGGGTAATAATGTTGCTCCACCATAGAGTATGGTGAGTGCATGTGGTCACCCTAGGATGGGAATTATGTTACTGGCAGGATCCCCAGGGGAAAAAGCCACCACATCCAAGCTGCAATATATAAACTTTAGATACGCTTTAACAGAACAATAAAATACATATATACATACACACACTCACCGTCCACTTTATTAGGTAAACCTGTTCATTTGCTTGGTAACACAAATTGCTAATCAGCCAATTACATTGCAGTAACTCGATGCATGTAGGCATCTAGAGTCTCGATTTCAGCTGCAACATTCAGATGGTAGGGTCAGAATTTGGCTGGTAGGGTCAGAATATTAAAACATGGATCCATCCTGCCTTGTATCAACAGTTTTGGCTGGTGGTGGTGGTGGTCATTGCCTACCTGAGTATTGTTGCTGATCATGTCCATTCCTATATGACTGCAGTGTACCCATCTTCTGATTGCTACTTACAGCAGGATAATGCAAAGCTTAAAGCGGAACTTTAACTTATCTGCTTCCTCCCCCCTCCAGAAGTTCGGCCCCTCTCCTTCCTCCAGCACTGGGCCAGTAAGAAAGCACAGTGCACTTCGTGCATGTGCAATCGGTAACGGGCTGTGAAGCCAAAAGGCTGTCCTCTGGCCTTTTCGGCCGTTTCCGAGGCTCTCAGGTGCCCCCCGCCTCTGGTAGTATGCGGTATTGCATGCCAATTTAAGTCAATGCGGAACAAATTATTTTTGTTTCTATTGACTTCAATGGAGAAACTCACTTTGATATGCGAGTACTTTGGATTATGAGCATTCTCCTAGAACGGATTATGCTCGTAATCCGAGGTTCCACTATAATTGTTTAGTTAAGATTTCAAATAAGGCAGATCAATGCAGTAAATGAATAGTTATCTATCTAAACAAGAATCTACTATATTATATATATATATATATATATATATATATATATATATATATATATATATATATATATAAAAATGTATGTTGAGTCACTAGTATATTTGGTGCTCTTTTCAATAGTGAAACATTATGGTTAATCCACCACTGATTTGGGGCCTAATATCGGCATAATATTATGGTATGTCAACCAACTCAGTGGTGTATTTAGGTTTTGTGCTGCCCTAGACCTGACTAATCTTGTGCACCCCCTCATTTAAATATTACACACTCATTCACGTCAAGGCCACAGCCCTTTCTGTTTAAGAAACGCCCTGAAATTTTCGAGTGGGGACACTAGATCTTAGGGTGGGTGGGGGGGGGCATTGGATTCCCTTAATTTGCATAGATTTCCTCTCACTTCATGTTTGACTATGGGGCAGGAAGTGAAGGGAAATCTCTGCAATGGGACAGGGATGGTAAAAAAATAAACTATCAGGGGCTATAACGCTCCTTTACTTGCCTATAGTTCTACTTTAAGCACAACTTTGTGATAATTTTATGGAGAGGACTAAGAAGATATAACTATGCCGATGGTGCAGCAGAAAACATATAGCACAGTGAGGAAGGTTTGTGGTCCAGGATGATAGGATGATAGGACAGTCAAAATTAGAAGCAGCTTGCGTTACACTAACAGTGTAGCGCAAGCCGACGGGCACTCTTTCTGTGCTGCCCCCCCCCCCCTGGAAAGTGATGCCCTAGGCCTTGTTGGTATAGGCCAGGATGCAGCATTGAACCAACTATAGTGGAGTTTACTTAAATTTAAAAAGGTAATCTGAAAAATAAGGAGGGGAAGAGGTTTACAACAAGGAGGGGAAATAAAGCAAGTAGGAAGAGCTAGAAATAGGAGGTCCCCCCAAAGGTAGGTTACTCCCAGAAGGTAATGATATATCTACATGTTAAATCCTCATCTTCCCTGGTAAAAGTACTTGGTCTTCGAAGTCTGGGGGCAAGCAATGTTTAATCCATGGTTTCCATAGATTTTTTTTAGACTAAAGCTTTCATCTTTGCATGTAACAGAGTTTGGTTCATTCTATGTTTTGGTATCTACTAAATTCTGAGTAGGTGTTTTCCAAGCTTTAGCTATAGTCTGTTTAGCAGCTGTTTTAATAATTTAGACAGTTTTTGTTGTAGAAATTCCAGTCTTACATTTAAAATGGCCAATGCCAGGTCAGGTGTAGTAGTGCTTTTGAACAATACTGAGGCAAGTATGAAAATAGATTTCCAAAATCCTTGTTCCACTGGACATTTCCACCATATGTGTAAATGTGAACCCAGCTCTGAACAGCCACGAAAACAGGAAGCAGAATGATCCGGAACATATTTAGAGATTCTAGCCCGAACTAAGTACCATTGTGTGACTACTTTGTATGCAGTCTCAACTGCTGTTACATTAGGTGAAAAAGATTTTGTTATGCACCATATCTCAGACCATTCTGCTGTATTTATAGTATTCCATTTAGCCACATAAGAGGTTGGGATGCATCAGGTTTAAAAAGGAATGCAAAATATAGTGATGAAATCCTTCCCTTACAATGTGAATATTTCAAGCAAATTCTTTAAAAAAAATTACAGTTTTGTCATAGCAATCTTTGTATTTAGAGAGGGAGTGTAGAAATGTTTAATAATCAAAATAGTTCAGTTGGGGAAGCCCATATGATTTATATAAATCTGGAAAAGACAATTGAAAATCAAAAAATAATCAATAGGTGAAAATCAACATTAAATAATGCCAATAACATATAGTGATCATCAATATGAAAAAAGTCCATGCATAAATCCAACATAAATGAAAAAAATGCAAATGTTCAAAAAATTATCCGGTGATTCAATCAATAGAAAGTCCTCAGTGTTGAGTGATACATAGTTGAATATAATTGCGTGATGAGGATAGGTCCTCAAAGTATGGAATCCACCTTCACCATAAAGCTAACATTTCACCCAACGTGATCAAGTAAAGGATGGCACCTTACCAACAGTAGTTGACCCTTTAATTAAAAAGAAGTCAATAATGCTTGTTTTACACAAAGTGTAATGCTCCTTGCAGGACCAGAGATTGCCAATCAAATGATCATGTTCCAACAGTGGATACCACGGGTTATAAAAGAAAGGACCGCAATAGTGTAATACTGATTTATTTAAAAAAGCTGCAAAGTAACTCCTTACTATGAGCGGTGCCAAAGTCCCGGCACTGAGGCTGCTGAGCGTGTACAGTATAAGAGATGGTCTCCGTTGCTGTGAAGTCTGGCGTGCAATCCACCACCGACGACCAGCTGACCCGGAAGAAACGTGAGTATGCATGACGTATGTTTCGTGGATTAAGTCATCAGGACGCTTTTTATACTGAACATGCTCAGCAGCCTCAGTGCCGGGACTTGGGCACCGCTCATAGTAATGAGCCACTTGGCAGCTTTTTGTTTTATTCGTTTTTAATAAATCATCATTACACTATTGCGGTCCTTTCTTTTATATCCCGTGGTATTCACTGTTGGAACATGATCGTTTGATTGGCAATCTCTGGTCCTGCAAGGAGCATTACACTTTGTGTAAAACAAGCGTTATTGACTTCTTTTTAATTAAAGGGTCAACTACTGTTGGTAAGGTGCCATCCTTTACTTGATCATGTCGGGTGAAATGTTAGCTTTATGGTGAAGGTGGATTCCATACTTTGAGGACCTATCCTCATCACGCAATTATTTTCAACTATGTATCACTCAACACTGAGGACTTTCTATTGATTGAATCACCGGATAATTTTTGCACATTTGCATTTTTTTTCATTTATGTTGGATTTATGCATGGACTTTTTTCATATTGATGATCACTATATGTTATTGGCATTATTTAGTGTTGATTTTCACTTGATTATTTAGCACAACTAGCGCCCCCTACCCTCCAATTCCAACAATTCTTCAGGCTACTGAATTCAGGGGAGCTGCTCTGATTTATCTATTTACTCACTTTATTTAATTATACACTGTAATTATTTATTTTATTTTTTCTGTGGCGCGAGATATACACTATTCCTGGAAAAGGCAATATTGATTAATTTTAAACCAAATTGTGTAAGCATGAGATACTAGCCTTTGACCAGGCTCGGAAGGTCATTGGGGAAGTCCATGCTGGATAGAAGGCTGGATTTTTGTGGAATGAAAGGAGTGGGTTATGTAAAGATTGTAGACCGTACATAGTTCTGTATCCATCCCATAGTGATAAAGAATGTTTAGTGATCTTACGATCCCTTGGATGTAACCATAATATATTCGATATTGGGAAAGGGTCACAGTCCACTGCTTCTATTGCAACCCAGAAGGAGGTTTCAGTAGTAGCTTGATATTTTGACAGCTGTGCAACTTGAGCAGCCTTAAAATATGGCATGAAATTAGGAAAACCCAAGCCACCCCACAATTTGGGGATATATAAGGTTTCTTGAGACAATCTTGGTTTATTTTGTCCCCAAGTGAATTGTATCGCTTTCTGTGGTATAATTCTTAAAAAATAAGCCAGGATGTGTATAGGGAGAACTCTAAATAAATATAAAAATTTGGGGAAAATGGTCATTTTGATTAAATGGACTTTCCCGAACCAGGAAAGTGGAATAGATGACCTTTTTTAAAAAAAAAAAAAGTATGGTTTGCTTCAATAAGGCTGGAGAATTGGCAGAAAATAAATCTTTGTGATTTGCGGTGCCCATTTAAAAGGAAATGCCTTCTTAACAGTACACATTTCCTTATCATATAATGAAATGTTCAAAGCATCATGACTCGCCGTCTTTAAATAAAGGAAAATGCTGACTATGACCCTTAGAAAACCATCCCTACAGTCAAGCACAGAGGTAGAAACATTATGCGTTGGGGCTATTTATCTGCTTAAAGGTACAGATCCTGTATTGAAAAATCTTGGATGAGAACCTTCTTTCCTCAGCCAGAATGCAAAAAACATACCGCCAAGGCAACAAAGGAGTGTCACATTAAGGTCACAAAGTGGCCTAGCCAGTCTCCTTTATAGAGGGAGCTGAAACTTCAAGTTGCAAAGCGACAGCCAAAAAACCTTAAGGATTTGGAGAAGATCTGTAAAGAAGAGTGGACCATAATCCCTCTTGAGATGTGTGCAAACCTGGTCACTAACTACAAGAAATGTCTTACCTCTGTCCTTGCCAACAAGGGTTTCACCACCAAGTACTAAGTCATGTTTTGCTTTTTTTTAGTTGATATTCTGTCTCTATCATTTAAAGTGCACCAAAGTTAAAAAATATGGACCCTTAATTTCTTTATAAGTGGGCAAACGTACAAAGTTTTTGTACGTATTGAGTTTTCACTGCTTGGAGTAGGTTTGCGTCTATCATCAGTTGCTGCTTGTACTAGAAATTGTGATTCAGTCAGTGCTGATGGCCACTGTAAAGGGGAACCAGCCCCTGGATCCACAACTTTCTCAGTGGCTCAGAACAGTTGTTCAGACCTATGGCTTTAAAGTTTATGCGAACCCTTACTTCGTAAAACCACCATGTACAACATTCAGTTTAAAATAGAAATGCAGGGCAATTTGTCTGTATTGAGTATAATTTATAAATACATTTGTGATCACATGATCTTTATTCTAAATTTCAAAGGAAGCTTTTCGAGGGTTGGGATGGAGACTTTTTTTGGTGATGGGGGGGGGGGGGGGGGTGTGGCAACAGTAGCTTGTGCAGAGCATGGTCCAGTATAAAATGCAGACGTGCATATATGGAAGGAGCAACAGACCAAAAATGTATTGATAGTGTCTTCAGGACTTCCAGTAAGAATGAGAACCTTGAATAAGCTTAGATAAGGCTTCCCTGTTTAAATCTGCGCAGGGAAGCTGATTACTGGCTTAGGATTCCTAGCCAGCAGTATTTATATAAAATGCAGACAAAAATACACAGTAACAAGCTCCGGGGGAGAGGGGGGGGGCAGCAGGATACAGAGAAGGAGGGTGTGTCAATATAAGTCTGCCTATTGGAGTACAGGCAAGCTGTGCTCCCAAGTAGAATGCAAAAAAGTGAACCGACCACGCTGGGATGGATGTTCTTCTGTGCCTCACGTGGTCAGTTTTGTAATAAAAAAGCAGGGGGGCTGGCAGGAACACCATAATTCTTACACAAAGGAAGCGCTGCAAAGAGAACAGGATACTTTTTAATACAAGTACATGGTAACACAGGTACATATCAGAAATGTGAAATTTTGGGGTAATATACACTATGGGGCTAAAGTTTCATCTTTTCCTATTAAAGTAATTTATTAGATCTGTGCAAGGTTCTTGAGCTTTTAGACATCAGGCTACTTTCCCCCATTATTGCATTGTTGCCACTTGGTTCTCTGTTCTCTAATTTATTAGGTGGTTGATCAAGCCTCAGCTGATACATGCATTGGGCGTTGGGACCTTCTGGCAGCTCCTTAAGCCTCAGGTGGTCCCTAGTTTTGACATCTTGTTATGTGGGGCTGTTAAGGTAATGTTGCTGTTGCCTACCCTGCAATCAAAGGCTAAAATTCATACTTTGCAGGTAGGCCATAAAAAACAGTGTTTAAAAGAGCCTACAGCTAATTTATATTGATCATAAATCTTTCCACGTGTCTTGGATTTGATGGATACATTGGTTTTAATTTTTTCAGGTCTTTATTTTTTGTCTGATGATTCCGTCAGTAACACACTTCTGATCTAAGGTTGACAACGCTAACTCACAATGCACACTCTATGGAGAAACACCTCTCTATCCCCTCAACTTCATAACCTAGGGGAATGTGTTCTGTAGATCGGAGTTCAACTGGACAGGTCTGACTACCTTGCTTGAGATAACACTGCACAGGATTCACAGGATTTCTGTCAGGAATAAAATTGTATGCATATATCCAACAAATATAACAAAAAACTGTGTGCATACTTGCAAATATGCACAAGTGATAAACAGCCCATTCTTGTGTTTTTTTTTTGCCAGGAATGTCTGATGCTCATACATCAGAACAGTGTGCAAAAGGCCATAAAGGAATTGTATATTTAACACAACAAAAGGGAACAAATATGAAAGATTCATTGTTAGGGTTTACATGAGCTCTCAGCTCCGTATAACGCAAATAACCATTTGTTGTTTTCCTATACTAGCTCTGTGCTGTGTGCAAGCAACCTATATAAAGTGAATGGATAACGCATTGCCTGTATGGACTCTAACGCACAGCCCATTTTTACAGGTAAGCAGTGATGGGTGCATGGCCCCAGATGCACAGGCTCTATATCTGGGTACATTCTCCAGTCCTTGTATACCTGTCAAACTTGGCTGTGCAGGTGAGTCTGTACTGCCAATGTGTATTCATTCACTTTATTTAGGCTGCCTGCACACTTCCCAGCACTAGTACAAAAAGTAGGCATACAGCTTTTCACACTGTACAAGGGCTGAGCGTCTGTGTGAATGAACCCCTAATGCAGGTAATACCACTGTTTAACCACTTGCCAACCCCAATACGTATATATACATTTCAGTTTGCAAGAGGCCTGCAGAAGGGCGCAAAGCCGTATCCTCAATTACCGACCGTCGCGGCCCGACGCGATCTCGTGGCGGGGGAGGTGGGGGCGCACGGAGACACAGGATACCCCAGCTGTGCCACCCCAGGTCGCTAATTGTAGTCGCAATGGCGACCTGGCGCCCGGGATTTCATTGAACCCTGACATAAATAAATACTGCACTGTTCATCACTATTTCACTGGATTTGGAATCTGTGCCTGAAAGACTGCTCATCCCAGGGAGCTTTGTACCTGCTAACTGCCCCCCAGGTTACACATGGTGGAGGCTGCAACCAGCTGTAGTAAGTTACTACTTAAATGGCCAGTACCTAAAGTGACTATACATGAAGGAAATCCTAAAACAACTGGTGTTATCCAATGCTGCACAGCAGCAAGCCAACGCTGCACAACAGCAAGCTAACACATTTGCACAGGAGCAAATCAGGGCGCTTTGCCAACAGATTGGTGTACAGGAACAAACGCAGAGCCTGTTTGAACAGCTAGCCACTGCTGCAAAAGGGGACAGGAAAACCCTGACTGAGGTTATGGAGATTCTAGCACAGTGGTCACCTGCTAAAATTGATGATGTTGGAGACAAACCCTCAGCCATCCATGTGGGTCGCTTTCTTTCTAAGATGACTGCAGATGATGATCCAGAGGCCTTTCTGCTAACATTTGAATTGACCGCTGAAGGTAGGGAAGATTGGCCTAAAACCCAGTGGGCAGGACTGGTCGCCCCTTGCTTTCTGGAGAATTGCAGAAGGCCTACTATGTTCTGGAGTCGGCAGAAGCGGGAGACTAGGTCAAGCGAGAAATTCTGATGTGACTCCGTGTCACTCTGGCAGTTTGAGCACAACGGGTCCACAGCTGGTTCTTCTAAGACGAGAGGCCCCCAAGATCACAGATATTTGACCTAATCCACCTGGTGTAGAATTGGCTACATGCGGTGTCCCTGTCTGGGCCACAAATAGTGGAGTGTGTGGTCATGGACCGATTCCTGAGGTCACTACCAATTCCCCTGCAGAAGTGGGTGAGTCAGGAAGACCCCAAGTTGGCAGACAACCTGGTGGAAATCGTTGAAAGGTACTTTGCTGCAAAGAGCCTGTTCACATTTTGCTTTAGGTGACAAAACGCTCAGATGTGAACAAGTGCCATTGAAATAAATGGGCACTGGTAGGCTGATGGCCACTGGTGAGGCACAGGCAGGCTGCAAATGATGGGCACTAGTGAAGCTGCTGGGCACAAGCAGGCTGCATATGCTGGGCACTGGTAGGCTGCTTGGCACTGGTGAGGCACAGACAGGCTGCAAATGATGGGCACTGGTGAAGCTGCTGGGCACAAGCAGGCTAAATATGATGGGCACTGGTAGGCTGCTGGGCACTGGCAGTCTGCAAATGATGGGCACTGGTGAGGCACAGGCAGGCTGCATATGATGGGCACTGGTGAGGCACAGGCAGGCTGCATATGACAGGCACTGGTGAGGCTGCTGGGCACAGGCAGGCTGCATTTTATGGACACTGGTGAGGCTGCATTGATCTCCTGTAGTATGTCTGCAGACTCTGACCATCTCCTGTACTATATCTGCAGTCTCTGACCATCTCCTGTACCATGTCTGCAGTCTATTACCATCTCCTGTACTATGTTTGCAGTCTCTGACCATCTCCTGCATCATATCTGCGAGAGGTGCACCGCATGGACATTTTGCTAATACTATTAGCAATGCGTTATATAAAAATGTATACATTTTATTTAAAATATGTAAATACATTTTATTTAGAATTGAATAAAAATATTTGTTTTAAAACAGTCATTTTCGGTTTTCGACCTAGTGTATTCTTAATTTTCGGTATCGGTTTCAGCACCAAAATTTCCATTCGGTGCACCCCTAATATCCACTGTATATAATCTAATACAGCATTTTTTTAATTGATTGTTTAAATCCCTGACACACTTTTGCTGTCAGAAATTACCTTTATTTAGGAAATGTAAATAATATTTTTTTTTTGGACCAGCAATGTCTGTTGCATCCATTTCTTTTTATTTCTAACCAAGTGCGTTTCATTTATCTCTGCTAAGTTTGTATGTGATTTTTGCTAAGTCAGAAATGACACAGCTGAATACAGTATCTATTGCACGTAGATTTTTTTTTTTTATATAATGAATACATTCAGTCAATTGCTGGAGGAAAAAAAGACTAGCAATTCAGATATGACATTATTTATGTGAACCATTGTTGTTCTGCTGTCTGGCGCTGGTATCATTTGTAGATAAGAATTCTTTAGGTATATCCTGCATCATCAGAATCGGTCAGAGCTTACAGTGTGACACTGAGCTAGCAGCTGTGCATTTACATTGTGCGCCTTATCCTATGTAAGTTGCATGCAGCTGTACTCTTTACCATGAGACTCTCTAATCACCACGACTGTATAACCAAGACTCAGCCTGCATCATTTATGCTGTTCCGAGTCAGACTTGCTGGAGGCTTTGCCCTGAGGCAAATAAAAGATTATCTTATTTGCAATACATTCTAGTATCTTACGGTACTTTGCTGGGAAGTTGCTTTCTTCCTTAATACAGTGTACACAGAAAATTGTCATTGATTTGCTATGCCTTCAAAAGACACTAAAATGTAAATTATAATATCCTATATAATAAGTCAAACCTCTTCCACTTATATATCGGTGTTGTACATAAGCAGTTTACACAGTCAATGACCTTCCATCATTGCAGTCAAATACTCTTATGGATTCATTATGTGCTCTCTGCACTAAAATATTATGAAGTTGTTGCTTGTTTTGCCTCCCAGGTCTCTAACAAGAATAGATCAAAGTAAAAAAATGTACAAGATTTTCCTGCTTTATCTTTTATTCAGATTTTTTTATTTTATTGACTTTATTTTGTGTGGTGCATGTATACTATTAAAACAATAATGATTATGTTTACAATCTTCTAGCTATTCAAGAGGTCTAACATAGAAAATGCGATTAAAATAAGATTAATATATTTGTATACTTGCAAAAGATCTATTAAAAACATGTTTATTTTATTCATTCATATAGTGCCAACAGATTACACAGCAACCCATTTCTGGCTTAAAGGAGCTTCCCCTGTTATAGTCATACACATCCTAGTTGTTAACTTGGGTGGTAGCCATTTAAACTGCTATCCCATGCTTAAAGTGTTTGTTACCCTAAAAAAAAAAAAAAAAAACGATCCCGTTCCTAAGCATGTTATACAGCACAGTGCTTGTGCTGTGTAATTTGGCCCCTTCTATCATGAAATACCTGTCTGATCCTGCTGAGTTTCTGCCCTCCCCCTGTAAACTGACCATGGTATATCATGGCTGCTGAGTCCTGACACCGTGGTCAGTTTACATGCCTCCATCATCCGCAGCTCCCCTCTGTCATGATCTCCCTCCCTGCCTTTCAGCTCTGTGTGTGAGCTGCCCTTCCCCTCCCCTTCTAACACCGTTCCAAGCAGTATAAAAATTATTGCTCACAATCACCGCCAGCCCCTCTGCTAGTATAACATGTACTTTACAGTGTATGTTGTTTTTTAAAATTATTTTTCTAAATGCCTTATTTCTCCTCGCCAATCAGCGGTCTTGTGACTGCCCGGCAGACATTAGAGGTAGACCTCGGCCCCTCCCTCTGTAGTACATGCATCGGAGAAAGAAAGCGGCGGGCGGTCACGTGACCGCTGATCGGTGAAGAGAAATAAGGTATTTAGCAGAAGAATTTTAAAAAACGGCATACACTATATCAGGGATAGTGAATTAAAATTCAAGAAAGTCTGGTCACTAAAAAAATTCCAAGTCTGTGCCATAAAAGATTGTACGCATCTTCTTTCCCTTTTTTGGCGCAAGCCGTGCTCTCTGGTGCTTTTCTTGCGGTTTTCTCCACACACTCTGGTAATACTCTGCGAATGTAAATGTCCCCAATAGTGTTCACCCTTACATCAGGTGCCTCTACCAGAGTAATTCATTACATTGGGTGCCCCCATCAGACTACCCCCATAAATCAGTTGCCATTGTCAGGGTACCCCCTTTATATCAGGTATTCCCATCAGGTTTCTTCATCACAGTACCCCTTTACCTCAGGTGTCCCCATCAGTGTCCCTTTACTTCAGGGGTCCCTATCAGAGTGTCCCCTTACATCAGGTGTCCCCATCACTTCAGGTGTCCCCATCAGAATGCCCCCTTAACATAATATGTGCCCATCAGAGTGACCCTTAACATAAAATAAGGGGCATGCTGATGGGCACATTTTATGATAAGGGGCACTCTGGGCACAACAAAACATGCCCATCTGCATGCTCCTTATCATAAAATGTGCCCATCAGCATGCCCCTTATTTTATATTAGGGGCATGCTGATGGACACATTTTATATTAAGGGGCATGCTGATGGGCACATAAAATCAGTGTTGCTCTTAAAATAAAATATGCCCATCAGAGTGACCCTTAACATTAAATAAGTAGCATACTGATGGGCACATTTTATGTTAAGGGGTACTCTAATGGGCACATTTCATATTAAGGGGGAACCCTGATGGGCACATTTTATGTTCAGTGGCACTCTAATGGGCACAACATATATATATATATATATATATATATATATATATATATATATATATATATTGTGAGGGATTAGCTCGTGGGGATCACCTTTTCTGAAATCACAGTCTGTAAGCAGGCACTTTCTTTTAAGTCTGGCGGATGCCAGATTTTATTTATACACGGTTTGCAGATTAAAATAAACAAAACAATAAATTAAATCCTTGCCGTCCGGCGCTAAACTAAACAAACAGGATCTCCTCTCTATACAGTGTGGGGCTAGTCCCTGACACCCACAAAACATGTAGTAAAGCAAACCTTTTAGTCCAGCACTCAGCGCTCCCCTCACTCAGGTCCCTTCCTGAGTTTCAAGCCAGAGCCCTGTTGTGCTCTCTTCCTGGACATTTAAAGTCCAGCTGATTGTGGACTCCAGTGGACCCAAACATCCGGACCGGAATCCTAGCCAGGCCCAGAGACTGTAAAACCCGGAATGGATTCCGGTTCAGTCTCTCATGATAGAACGTATGCGAGGTGAAATGTACCTATGATCATGTATCGCACCTCGCATAGCGTCACATATCCTCCCCCTCTGCTCAAGCCCCTGCAGCTGAGCACTTGACCCAACCATACAGTGCACACGGGAGAGGGCATCTGCATTATTTTGGAGCTTCCCTGGCCTGTGCTCCACCGCAAATTTAAAAGGCTGTAGAGCCAGGAACCACCTTGTCACACAAGCATTTTTCTCCCTGTTATCACACATCCACTTCAGGGGAGCATGGTCTGTGACCAGCTTAAATGACCTCCCCAGTAGGTAATACCTCAGGGAGTCTAAGGCCCACTTAATGGCGAGACACTCCTTTTCTACGATGGCATAATTTTTCTCGTGCTTGTTCAGCTTCCTGCTCAGGTATACCACTGGGTGCTCCTCACCATCCCTGATCTGTGACAGTACGGCCCCTAGTCCCACCTCAGAGGCATCCGTCTGTATAACAAACTCCTGGCTAAAATCCGGGGTTACTAGTACGGGTACCATACAAAGAGCCTGTTTTAACTTCTGAAATGCCCCCTCGGCTTCGGGGTTCCATTTGACCATGACCGACCCCTTACCCTTCGTTAGATCGGTCAAGGGGGCAGCAATGGTGGCAAAATTGGGTATAAAACGCCTGTAATACCCCGTAATGCCCAGGAAGGCCCTCACTTGTTTTTTATTGACTGGTTGGGGCCATTTTTGAATTGCCTCAATCTTATTGGTCTGCGGCTTGACCATCCCCCGGCCAATAACGTACCCAAGGTATTTGGCCTCCTCCAGGCCTATGGCACATTTCTTTGGATTGGCCGTGAGCCGTGCTTCCCTAAGGGAATCTACGACCGCTTGTACACGGAGCAGGTGCGATTCCCAATCTGGGCTGTGGATGACCACATCGTCCAAGTACGCCGCTGCATACGAGCGATGTGGTCTCAAAATTTTGTCCATCATTCGCTGGAATGATGCAGGGGCTCCGTGCAGACCAAACGGCATCCGCTTATACTGAAACGAGCCCTCAGGAGTGGAAAAGGCAGTCTTCTCCTTGGCCGATTCAGTAAGCGGTATCTGCCAATAACCTTTCGTTAGGTCTAGGGTCGTTATGTAGCGAGCCTGTCCCAACCTGTCCACAAGTTCGTCGACCCGGGGCATCGGGTAGGCGTCAAATTTGGACACACTGTTAAGTTTTCTAAAATCATTACAAAACCTAATACTGCCATCAGGTTTTGGGACCAGCACTATGGGACTTGACCACTCACTGTGAGACTCCTCGATCACATCCAACTCTAACATATTTTTTATTTCTTCCGCAACTGCCTCTCGCCGGGCCTCTGGAATTCTATATGGTTTTACATTTACCCGAACCCCTGGTTCCGTCACTATGTCATGTTGGATCGTGTTGGTCAGTCCGGGTAAGGGGGAGAAAAAGTCTCTATTTTTCTGCACGAATGCCCTAACGTCACTTTGCTGTGCTACGGACAGGGAATCCGTGATGGGAACGTCAGGTATCACGGGTATCCGGTCTGTTGGAGGCAGGGACGTGGCCAGTAAAGTCTCTCCGTCCTTCCAGGGCTTTAAGAGATTTACATGGTAAATTTGGTGTGGTTTCCTTTTCCCTGGCTGGTAGACTTTGTAGTTTACCTCCCCCACCCTTTGGACAACCTCAAAGGGACCCTGCCACTTGGCTAAAAACGTACTTTCTACCGTAGGAACCAGTACCAACACTCTGTCCCCCGGGTTGAAAGTACGGACCTTGGCACCCCGGTTATAGACCCTCCTGGGCTCGCTCCATATGTTCCCGTACTAGGGGCAGAACGGCTGCGATTCGGTCCTGCATCAAGGAGACATGCTCTATGATGCTCCTATATGGGCTGACCTCTCCTTCCCACGTTTCTTTAGCAATATCTAGCAGGCCCCTGGGATGCCTACCATACAAGAGCTCAAAGGGGGAATAGCCTGTGGAGGCCTGTGGAACCTCTCGTATGGCAAACATGAGATATGGTAGCAAAAAATCCCAGTCTCTCCCATCCTTGTCGACCACCTTTTTCAACATACTCTTCAATGTTTTATTAAACCTTTCGACCAGACCATCTGTCTGGGGGTGGTAGACAGAAGTACGGAGATGGGAGATTTTGTACAATCTACACAATTCCTTGGTAACCCTTGACATAAAAGGGGTGCCTTGATCGGTCAAGATCTCTTTTGGGATCCCCACTCGACTAAACACCTGGACTAATTCCTTGGCAATAACCTTGGCGGAGGTGTTACGCAAGGGTATGGCCTCAGGATAGCGAGTCGCATAGTCCAGGATCACCAGAATATGCTGGTGACCTCGGGCAGATTTCACGACCGGCCCCACCAGGTCCATGCCAATCCTTTCAAAGGGGACCTCAATTATTGGTAGAGGAACAAGGGGGCTGCGAAAATGGGGCGATGGTGCTGACATTTGGCACTCGGGGCACGATTCGCAGTACTCCTTGACCTCTGCATGCAAACCGGGCCAGAAGAATCTTTGGGTGATTCTCTCCCTGGTTTTTTCGACCCCGAGATGTCCCCCCATTACGTGACCATGAGCCAGGTCTAGCACCATCCTGCGAAAGGGTTTGGGAACCAGTAGCTGTTCTACCTCTTCCTCTCCATGTTTTATCACTCGATATAACAAATTGTTTTTAATTGCCATGTAGGGAAAGGACACCACCCAATTAGGATCCACCGGTTCCCCATCCAACACCTTAACATTTTCCCTGGCATTCATGAGGGTGGGCTCTCGCAGCTGCTCAGTACAGAAATCCTCCCTCCTGACCTCCAAGTCGGGTACCACATTTTGGCTACTCTCCATGTCAGGGTCAGGCGAGGTTTCCTGTTTGTTACCCTCAGGCTGGGTGCTAGCTTCTAAGTCCTCCGGTTCCCCAGCCATGGCAGGGAATGGTGGAGGATCTCCGGCCTCCTCGATCCCACCAACAGCATGCCCTTCCCTTTGGCAAAACGGGTCTGGTGAGAGTTCTCGAGTTTCCCCAGTAGGGGGAGCGCTATCTACGGGCCTCCCTTCACTCTCCCATAACTTCCAAAAATGAGGAAAGTCCCTCCCCACTAAGGCTTCATGGAGCAGTGAAGGTACCACCCCCACTGAATGTGTTACACAGCCCCAGGGGGTATCAACCTCAACCACCGCTGTCTGGTAGTCCCGAGTGTCCCCATGGATGCATATTACCCCAATACAACTGGGGTGTAGTTTTGCGGGGTCTACACACACACTCCTGACTAAGGTCACCACACTACCAGAGTCTAGCAGGGCTGTAAGAGGCTTGCCATCTAATGAAATAACGCACATTTGTTTTTCCAGGCGACGCTGACCTGTCGCAACACATGCAACCTGTGCAAACAGAGAAAGGCGTCTTACCCTATCAACATAATCACATTGCATAGGTTCATCATTTAGAGGGCAGTCTGCAGCAATATGACCTAATGCATGGCAACGAAAACACCGTATTTGCCCTACCCCCAGTCCTTTTAACGGTCCCAAAAACCTTCCTGGCTTCTTTGGCCAGTCTCCAGGTCTAGGACCTACAGTCTCATCTGCTGTAACAACAGTCTTATCCACTCTCCCCAAACTCTTGAACCCCGGAACAGTCTTACCCGAACCGTTGGGAGATCTTGCACCCCGAGACACACCGAAGTGGGGCGTAGGTGGGTTTATCAAGTCCTCAGTAGCACTGTACCTCTCCACTAGGTCCACCATTTGGGCTGCAGTGTTGGGGTCCCCCTGTCCGACCCACTTTCTCAGGGTAGCAGGGAGCGCACGCAGGTACCGGTCCATTACCACACGCTCCACAATCTGGGGGCTGGTCAGAGTCTCTGGCTGCAACCACTTCCTGGTGAGGTGGACCAGGTCAAACATTTGTGACCGAGGTGGCTTGTTGCTGGAATAGGACCACTGATGCACGCGCTGGGCCCGGACTGCCATGGTGACACCCAAGCGTGCGAGTATTTCTGTCTTTAGAGTCTCATAGTCCTGGGCCTTATCTGGTTCTAGGTCAAAATAGGCCTTTTGGGGTTCTCCTGTTAGGAATGGGGCCAATAGTCCCGCCCACTGCTCTTTTGGCCATCCTTCGCGGTCAGCGACTCTCTCGAAAGTCGCCATGTACGCCTCAACATCATCCGCCGGTGTCATCTTTTGCAGGTGGTAGGAAGCACGTACAATCTTTGGTTCCGCTAACACCGGAGGTGCGGACCCCTTTTTCAGTTCCACCAGAGCTTCGGCGAACTGTCGGTTCATCTCCTGCTGGGCAGCGTGTTGTGCTGCAACGGCCTCTGCGACTTGGCGGTGTTGTGCTGCAACGGCCTCTGCGACTTGGCGGTGTTGTGCTGCAGCGGCCTCTGCGACTTGGCGGTTTATCTCCTGCTGGGCAGCCTGTTGTGCTGCAGCGGCCTCTGCGACTTGGCGGTTGGTTTCCCGCTGGGCTGCATTGGCCTGTAGCAGGGCCTTTAACATTTCTTCCATTTTCAGAAAAGTGCCCGCTGAATCCACCACGTGTGAGGGATTAGCTCGTGGGGATCACCTTTTCTGAAATCACAGTCTGTAAGCAGGCACTTTCTTTTAAGTCTGGCGGATGCCAGATTTTATTTATACACGGTTTGCAGATTAAAATAAACAAAACAATAAATTAAATCCTTGCCGTCCGGCGCTAAACTAAACAAACAGGATCTCCTCTCTATACAGTGTGGGGCTAGTCCCTGACACCCACAAAACATGTAGTAAAGCAAACCTTTTAGTCCAGCACTCAGCGCTCCCCTCACTCAGGTCCCTTCCTGAGTTTCAAGCCAGAGCCCTGTTGTGCTCTCTTCCTGGACATTTAAAGTCCAGCTGATTGTGGACTCCAGTGGACCCAAACATCCGGACCGGAATCCTAGCCAGGCCCAGAGACTGTAAAACCCGGAATGGATTCCGGTTCAGTCTCTCATGATAGAACGTATGCGAGGTGAAATGTACCTATGATCATGTATCGCACCTCGCATAGCGTCACAATATATATATATATTATTTTTTTTTTTTCTCTCAGACATTTAGGTCATAGGAAACATGAGCCAGGTGTAAACAATAAAAGGCACAATACTGTGAACAATCAATCGCCACCATTTAGTTGCTCTATTGAAACAACCAGACCATACCCTGCGGTAATAGAGGGCAGGAACAAAATCTGATATTTCCAGACATACAGCATTGCCTTTGAGATAGTTCTCCTTTTCATGTAAGTACATTAGCACTTTAACGGGTTAAGTTTCACACCTGCATCTCTACTATAAACCCTGCTTTTGTTCCAGTACTAGGTTTATCCAGAAGAAACAAAGTCTGCTCAGAGTTTCCACACCAAGCAGCCAGTACAGGTGGACATCCACATCATGGACCTGCACTGTGTCGGGTTTTTGAAGTGACAGCTTCAGTGACTGAGGCAATTTTGCACCAGATTCTGTATGTCTGGAATGTATAGCATTGCTGAGTGAGTGAGTAACTTATATAGCGCTAACAAATGCAAACTAAATCGCCTCAAGGCGCTTGTATCCTGAGTCGTCCTTGTCATTCAGAGGTGGGTCTTCAGTTTTTTATTGAAGGCGCGATGGTTATCTTCCATGCGGATGATGGTTGGTAGCGCGTTCCACAGCCGTGGCCCCTGGACTGCAAATCTTTGTTCTCCTTTCGATTTATAGCGGGTCTTGGGGATGCAGAGCAGGTTTTGATTAGTCAACCGTAGGGCCTGCCCAGGGATGTAGTGTCGTATTTTCTCGCACAGGTATTGCGGGGCTTTTCCTTGTGTGCATTTGTGAGTGAGGCAGAGTGTCTTGAATGTCACCCGATCCTTTACGGTTAGCCAATGCAGGGACTTCAGGGACAGGGTGATGGAATCCCAAGGCTTTTTTCCCGTTATTAGTCTGGCGGCTGTGTTCTGGACGACTTGTAGATGCAAGATCTGGTATTTAGGTAGTCCTAGGTAGAGGGAGTCCGCGTAATCCAGTCGAGCATTGATGATTGTTCCGACTACTACTGCTTTTTCCTTATCCAGGATGAAGGGGATTGCTGCCCCTCTAGCTGCATTATACCCCAGTACTCCAGCCCTAGGCATACTTAACACTTAAGCATACACTCATGAGAGGTCCATGCTTTGCTTGCACAGGTGTTCCATGCATCCGTGCGCAGTCACTCCCAATCATGTCAATTGCAGCTCAGCAGCTCCACAGACACAGTTGCTGCTCCCAATTTGACATCCGTGTGGGCGCAGGTCTCCTAACCCACACTGTCTGCGTTCAAGGACCTGCATGTACTTGCACCCATATGGTTATCAAATTGGGAGCAGTTACTGTGTCTGAAACAGCTGTACGAGGGGGTGCTGATAAGTTTTGAGCCTTATCCAGCTGTAACTGCCACACTATTCTACTTATTTCCCCAGGAAGTCAATGCACTTGCAACATCTGTCTTGCAGCTTCTTAAGTCCCTGCAAATAAAATTTTTCTGACTGCTGGTGTAACCACTCATTTGCAGCATTAGTTGCCTCCGGAATACTCACAAATTGTTGTTCCTTTAGGTTTTTTTTGTGATTGGGAAACAGATGATAGTCAGAAGGAGCCAGGTCAGAGGAATAGGGTGAATGGGGCATCACTTGAAAGTCTAAGGAGGTCAGTTTTGCCATTGTTTCACCTACAGTGTGTGACGAGGCTTTGTCATGCAACAGGATGACACCTTTGGAGAGCTTTCCTCAATGATTTTCCTTGATATTTTGCCTCAACTTCATCAGTAATGCACAGTAATATGTTGCATTGATGGTTGAACCCTTTTGGAGATGGTCCACAAGCAGAACTCCCTTCTTATCTCAAAAATCTGTTGCCATTTGCTTCTGCACTGACCTTTGCACACAGAACCTCTTTGGCCCCAGGGAACCACTGTGCCTCCATTCCTTAGACTGTTCCTTTGTCTAGGGATAACTTTTCTTGCAAAATGTTCCAAAACTACCACAGATATCTCCACGCATTAACTTTTTTGTTTGGTTGTCAAAAGTTTTGGGATCCACTTTGCTGCAAGTTTTCTCATTTCCAAGTCATTGTGGATAATGGCACCAACTCTCTCACATGATATTCCAGATATGTAGCAATACTTTTGGCTGATATGTGGCGATCCTCCATGATCATGGCATTTTTTTCCCCACGAAAGTGAAGTTACCCTTTAAGAAGACTGTGGGGGTTATTTACTAAAACTGAAAAGTGCAAAATTTGATGCAGCTCTGCATATAAACCAATCAGGTTTTATTGCCAAAGCTTAATTGAACAGTCTGAAGTTAGAAGCTGATTGGCTACCATGCACAGCTGCACCAGATTCTAAGTGCATCAGTTTTAGTAAATCTCCCCCTGTGTGTCAGAAATCTTGGGCTAAGAGCCCATTGCCATTCACCAGTAGGGTTTAAGGGAGTATATGAGCAGGGCTTCCACTCCCTCTCTGGAAAAAGCCTGCCGGACAAACACAAATGAATCATCCTGCAAGGGTTCACATGTTGCCTTGAAATCCAGCATGATCAGGGCTAATATTTTTAATAAGCACTACCCATAAATGTATTACAGTTTTTCTCCATTTTTACATTCTAAAAACAACATGGACAAATCTCCAAACCACTTGGCAATTGTTCACAACTGAATTGAATTTCTCATTTATTTCATCAAATTGCAAATGTTTCAGTACATGTCTCAATGTCTCAATACATCTTTCAAATGATTAAGTACAAGTAGCCTACATTTAGCACAATTTCCAATTGAATAGATCTTGTTGGTCTAAACTGATTGTCATTTCTTCAGTCTAATGGTTGTTCTCTCCAAAACCTGTCAGCGTCATTTCATTGTTTAAGTCATCACATGCACAATAGTCTGTTCAATTGTCAAAATTATTCAGGAACATAATACCATGAATACCATATATGAATCTCTTGGAATATTTGATAAAATGATTACAGCAATTGACAGTCGCGTGCAACTAGAACTTGACTAGCGAAGGAGGAGTTGGAGTTGGTCTCAGATGACCAATTAAACAGTATGTTTAGTTACTGTACCTGACAGGTCCTGTCCATGATTGTGAATGCTGCCAAACATGTATATATAGAGCTTGACCATGCAGGACCAGTACAATTTCTGAACATGGAGTCGCCTGGCCAAGTAAATGAACAATGGCAACTGTCTGCTTGAGGAAGAAGAAGAGGACGAGTAAGGGTGCGTGGTGGTGGAATAGGTGGAAGAGGCTGAGGAGCATGAAGACACCATAATGTCCCTGATGAAATTCGGGCCACAATTATAGACCATGTCATCAACCATGGCCTCACAATCAATGATGGAATTATATAATGTATAGGACAGGACATGTGCATAGAGCAACACGTATGTTTATTCATTTACATATTCATTTAGTGTGTGTGTGATAGGCCTACAGTATTACAGTATCTTACCTAAGTGGGATGTTATGTATGATACTAACAATGACAAGAAAAATATTGTAGAAAATAAACTATGGAATAGTTTATTTTCTACAATATTGATGATACAGTTTACAGTAGTATTCCAATATTCCAGTAAAAACTGCAGCTTACTGTATGATGCAATTATCATTATAATCCTTATTTTGAAGACTATAACATACAATACAGTAAGAAAAAGGGTCAAAGAGCTGCAATTACAGTAGTGCCTCCCATGTAAATCTATCCAATTCTTTGGGTTTTACTGTAACATTTCAGTAAGTCTAGTTGTTGATCATTTTTCCCCTCCCCTTTCTGTCAAATACCCCCTGTAGTACCTCTGCATAGGGTACATGTACCCCAGGTTTGGATCCACTGGAATACTGGCCAGTAGTATATTTAACTTGTGTAGAACATAGAACATTCCTATGTAACTGTCTGTAACTGTAGTGTATGACTCTTCTGTATGACTGATTTGATGTTTTCTTTTTTTACTCTATTGTAGAGAATAATGGCATTGGAAGGAAACAAGACCTCTCACATTGATAAAAGAGTGATCAGCGCATATAATCCAATGAATAAATAATAAAGATAATAAAGCACTAATATATAACAAAATAAGTGATAAGTGACAATAATGTGCAATAAATGCTAATAGTCCCAAAATGAAAACATAAGTGAACAGAAAATGGCAAAAAATAGGTGATGATGGTCCTTGTGCAATCCAAATCTTAAATGAACTTCACAATCTTCTGTATAAATCTTCTAGGTGCTGTGCTTGCAGAGTGCTTACCTTAAGGCAGGTATATGCAGACTTGTATGAGTATGGGTAGGTCCAGGGATGGTTCCTCCACATAGATTCCCAGCTACTGTCTGTCTCCACGGGTACAGATGGCCTCACAGGTTCTCTCCTTGATTTGAGCCCCAGTATAAATTAAAAGAGACACTCCATCGTGAAGTACAGCAAGGGATTTTAATAAATAAAGCTGTAGAAACTTACATCAAAGTAAAAACAAAGCGGCAGTGACAGCGGTGTTCAGGCTCTTCCTATTTCCTGGTCCATCAGATCCTTACCGGTTAGTCAGTCAGTCAGTCAGTGTCAGCGGTGGAGTAGGGCGCTTCGGACCTTCCGCTTACGAGCCTGCTCTCACCCAGACCTGGCAGTCAGATGCTAGGCAGACGCTAGGCAGACTCTCCAAGAAACAGCTCCCTGGAACCAGGAACCAGCACCTCTCTCTCCTCGAGGACTTCTCTTCTCTTCCGCAGGTAAGACCCTGCCTCTCAGGGCCTGACATCTTGGGGAATCGCTGACGGCCGTCCTTATCAGGGCAGCCGTCTCACAGACCCCACACTGCGGCTCTCTGCACTCTCTTTTCGCCGGCATCACCGCCCGCACGGCCACCCTCGTTTGTGGTGGTCCCAAGGCACCCCCCCTGGGTGTATTTTCGGCGTGGTTTGGCGTTTCTTCACCCCCGCGCCAGCCTGCTTCTTTTCGCGGCCGCCGCACCTTAGGAAAGTCCGCGGCTTCAGCCGCGGCCTACCGGCGTACCGTTCGTTTCTCCCTGCACTAAACTTCCAAAGCACAGATCGCTCTGGATTTTCACCCCCACACCCCCAGATGTCCCCTGTTCAGCAACCTCATCGGTAAATTATTGTCTTTACCAAGCTGACAGCCCCCCCCCCAGCCTGGGTCCTGTGCTTTGCCTGGCAGCCATTTTTTTTTTTTTTGGTACACCCCAGCAGCAGTGACACCCAGCATCCCCCCACCCCCCCTTTTCCCCTCCATAGCCGTCAGTCTTTTGATCCAGGGTTTTGATCCGATCGCCTTCTGGGATCAGGAAGGAATTTTTTTCCCTGTCGCAGCACATTGGCCAGCTTGCCCAGGTTTTTTTTGCCTTCCTCTGGACCAAAAAAAAAAAAAAAAAAAAACATAATTCCCCTTGAGCAAGGATTCTGTGAATCCTCTCTCACCCAACACCCGCACTCCCGCCCACGGTGACTGGCAACAATGGTTAAGTTGCGATACTCTGCAGAAACCATTTGGGGACTGAGACAATTCGCTACTATATTACCTGCCGTCACCACAATAGCCTTAAAATCAGATCAACTTTTGAGATTCGATCATCGATCGATCATCAAAAATTTCAATCATTCAACACAGCTCAAGCACATATCATGTGCTTTGCTTAACACTAGATCGGCAGTTAAACACCGATCAGAAATCCATGATTTCTTACTACAAAACGATCTAGACTGCCTCTTTATTACAGAAAGTTGGCTGTCGGACGATTGCAACCCCATTCTCGGAGAACTGGTACCAGCAAACTACCGCATCTTAACGGAAAATAGAATAGGGCAAAGAGGAGGAGGCCTGGCGGTGATTCATAAGTCTCATATTGCAATCACCAAACCGGTCCTTCAAAATCCTCTACCTTTTATGGAAACCCTTACGCTTCAACTTCAAGCTCACTCTCAGGAGACCGTTCACATTCTCCTCTGCTATAGGCCCCCTGGGCCCAAATCGCAGTTGCTTCCAGCATTAACTGAGTTCTTATCCACTTACGCCCTTAACAGCAATCATCTTTTGCTGCTCGGGGATTTCAATCTGTGGGCCAACTCCTCACAGGATCCCATCGCGGAGGCCTGCATCGACCACCTGGAAGGGATAGGACTTCAGCAACTCATATGCGGACCCACGCATGCTTCAGGTCACACACTCGACCTAATTTTCAGACAAAATCTGAAAATAAACATTGTGGGCAATGAACCTTTGCCATGGACAGACCACCATGCAATAAGCTTCATAATTCCCAGAATTCCACTAGCTATGAAGGTTCCCAAGCTGGTTACAATACACTGGGCTAGATCTCAGAAAAGGCTCCACTCGGAACTTTTCAGATCCACCCTGGTAAACCGAATTGAGGGTATTCCGCCTCAGCTAGCAGCCTCAGATACACTGGATGCCATAAATACAGCTCTGCTACAGTCAGCAGACTTAGCAGCACCAAAGCGCAAAGTCCGCGGCCGGGCAAAAAAGTCCAGCTGGTTCAATAACCAGCTGTCACTACTGAAGCAAGAGCGCAGAAGGGCGGAAGCCGCCTGGAAAAGAAGTCCTTCAGATGACCGCCTCAACTTCTACAAAGCAGTAACAACACGATATCACAAGGAAATTTTTAAAGCCAAAAAACTTTACTTTTCCATGGTGATTAACAGCGCAATGAATCGCCCACGCGAACTCTTCAGGATGGTCACCCAGACCATGAATCCGGGATGTCTTGAAGTCCCCACTTCAGACTCCCAAGAGTTCTGCAATGAACTATCGGATTTCTTCATCAACAAAATTGAAAAAATTCGGGTAAGTATTCGGCAAAACAATACTCCACTCAGTCCCTTCTTCGATCAAAACACCGACGGAAAGCCTCTACAATCAACTAAGTTCACTTTGGAACCCATCTCCATCGATACCACCAAAAAATTCATTGGTGCGCTGCGGAACAGCACTGCACCCAACGACATCATTCCCACCAAGCTACTGAAGGAATGTGCCGACATCCTGGCGCCTCCAATCACACAGCTTATAAATCAGTCATTCAAGGAAGGCATAGTGCCTTCCCTGTTGAAAGAGGGCACAATCCTGCCGATCTTGAAAAAACCTAATTTGGATCCTATGGACCCAACTCACCGCCGTCCCATTACAGGTCTAAATGCTCTGTCCAAAATAATGGAGAAAGTGGTGGTAAATCAGCTGCAACAGCATCTGGATACCCACAACCTACTTGATCCATTTCAGTCCGGGTTCCGCCCCGGACACGGGACAGAAACGGCCTTACTGAAAATATGGGACGATGCACTCGAGGCCGCAGACGAAGGAGAATCGTGTCTCCTGGTTCTGCTGGACCTAAGCGCAGCCTTTGACACAGTAGACCATAAATTGCTACTGAGACGACTCACAGAAGTCGCCGGAGTCACAGAAGACGCTTTACCATGGTTCTCCTCTTTTCTCGGAAACCGATCACAAACAGTGAAACTGGGATCTTTCACGTCAGAAAAACGCACGGTGCCTTGCGGGGTCCCCCATATCACCGGTGCTGTTTAATATCTATCTTCGTCCTCTCTTTGATATTATCAGTAGCCAAGAACTACTTTATCACTCTTATGCAGACGACACGCAATTGTATTTTCGCATCTGCCACAAAAAGGATCATCATCTCAGATTAGAGAAATGTCTCTCTTCAATAGAAAACTGGATGACTAAGAGTTATCTCAAACTCAATAGCGCTAAAACGGAACTGTTCATCTTCGATGCCAGTCGAAAGAGACTACCAGCAACAAACTGGACACCATCACCCATTCTGGGACAAATCATCGCCCCTAGCTCCAAAGTCAAAAGTCTGGGAGTCACGTTTGACACCTTCATGACTATGGACGCACAAATAGGGTCAGTAGTCAGCGGGGCCCACCATTTGATGCGCCTACTACGCAGACTCATTCCATTTATCCCCAAAGAAGACGTAGCAGTCGTGGTGGGAACAATCGTGAATTCCAGACTGGACTATGCAAATGCCCTTTACCTCGGGCTCCCCAAGTACCAAATCGCTCGTCTTCAAGTCGTACAGAATACGGCCGCAAGACTTGTGACTGGGAAAAAATCTTGGGAATCAATCTCACCTTCACTGAGATCCCTTCATTGGTTGCCAGTGAAAGACAGAATTGCATTCAAAGCACTCTGCCTGACACATAAGTGCATCCATGGGAAGGCTCCTAGATATCTATGCGACAAGATCAAACCGCACAATTGCAACCGCATTCTGCGTTCCACCGACCAAAAATTGGTCATGGTTCCTAAAACCAAATACAAATCTAAAGGAGAAAGAAGGTTTGCTTTCCAGGGCCCCAGGCTTTGGAATGCTTTACCAACCAGCATTCGGTTGGAGCAAAACCACCTGTCGTTCAGAAGGCAGATCAAGACTCTGCTTTTCTGATGGCATGAGACACAAACAACCAGCGCCCAGAGGCGATTCAGTTCGCATGTGCCGCGCTATATAAATTTTTCATTCATTCATTCATTCATTCACCACATCACGTGGCTTCATTCACGTGGCTTCATCATCTGGTCAGGAGTTCTGATCTGATCCGCTTTTTTTTTACTTAGATGTAAGTTTATAAAGCTTTATTTATTAAAATCCCTTGCTGTACTTCATGATGGAGTGTCTCTTTTGATTTATACTGGGGCTCAAATCAAGGAGAGAACCTGTGAGGCCATCTGTACTCGTGGAGACAGACAGTAGCTGGGAATCTATGTGGAGGAACCATCCCTGGACCTACCCATACTCATACAAGTCTGCATATACCTGCCTTAAGGTAAGCGATCTGTGAGCGCAGCACCTAGAAGATTTATACAGAAGATTGTGAAGTTCCTTTAAGATTTGGATTGCACAAGGACCCTCATCACCTATTTTTTGCCATTTTCTGTTCACTTATGTTTGCATTTTGGGACTATTAGCATTTATTGCACATTATTGTCACTTATCACTTATTTTGTTATATATTAGTGGTTTATTACCTTGGATTATATGCGCTGATCACTATTTTATCAATATCACTGCAGGTATCTATTTTTTTTAAAGTGTATTTTGTGCGTGTACTTGAGAGAGGAGCCGGACTGCAGGAGTTGGGAGTAGGCAGGCCTCCCCCAGAGGCAATCTGCTACCTTTCTCCATGCCCCGAGTGGCAATGGTGGGTGTGTGAGGGGGTCCTCCCACACAGCCCGCCCTACCTGCTCCGCTTTGAAGCCCAACGGGGCAGAGGGACTCCCTATAAGGGAGTGAGAGGATCTAGCCCGCTCAACCAGTCCCGTTAGTCCTTTGCCTCTCTTTTTAGAGACCGTGTGGTCAAAGTGCGTGCATGTTAACCCAATTTTGAGTGCGTGTAAGTGTGGTGGTTTTTGTGGGAGGGGGGTGGGCCTACTGAGCGCAGGCTTACCTCGCATAGCACACCCACCGGGAGCCGGGCTGAGACCACCAAACTCAATTCACATGTAGCTGAGACCGGGATCCGAACCCCTAGCTGCAGAGGTGAATGGCTTGTCGGCGCAGTGCCAATCGCGTTGAGCCACCGCAGCTCCCACCCATATAGATTTAGCAGCATATTTAAATTTTATTTTATTAATCATTCACGGTTATTCTACACTTAAGTGGCGGCGCGGTAGCACTATTTATATATAGAGACCTCTCACATACTCAGTATGTGGATGAGGCTGGCTTCAACATGGCCAAGGGCCGAAGACGTGGCCATAATTTTATTGGCCACCGGGCCCCCGGTGGATGTCCCAGGCCAGCGAGGGGGCAATATAACTATGTGTGCTGCCATTTCTCAGAATGGTGTGGCCATTTAGATCTCCAGTCTTGGCCCATACAATACACAGAAGCTCCTCCTCTTCTTGGACTGCCTTCATTTGGATTTGATCCCTGAAAATGAGAGAGGTCTCATAGGGCCTCACCTACCACAATATATAATTGTATGGGACAATGTGAATTTCCACCGTGGCACGCTTATCAGGGCCTGGTTCACTGCTCATCCAAGGATGGATATGGTGTTCCTACCATCTTTCTCTCCTTTCCTTAATCCTATTGAGGAGTTTTTCTCCGCTTGGAGGTGGAGAGTGTATGAGCATCGGTCTCAAGATCAGAGGTCCCTGCTCCTTGCAATGGACTCCGCCTGTGAGGATATTACAGGAGATCAGTGTAGGGGATGGTTGGGACATGCACGCCGTTTCTTCCCTCGTTGCATCGCAAGGGAGGATATAAGCTGCGATGTTGATGAGAATCTGTGGCCAGACAGACTGCAGCGTGTGGATGGGCAGGAGGGCGAGGATGGTGGCCAGGAGAGGGAGGGTGAGGACGGTGGCCAGGAGAGGGAGGGTGAGCACAGCGACCAGTGAAGAGATGTTACAGTAGTTGTGAAACTCAAGCTTTATTTACAGCATTGTAGGCTAAATGTAATTTTCCTTGTTTTTTGTTTGTGTGTTTATATTTCCGTATATTATGCTGTATACATTTTCTTTTTATTCTGATGTATGGAAGTTACTTTGTGTGTGAATGATAATGGTTATAATCCTGTAAAGTAATTTTTCCTTGGCAGTATGAGAGCAATGTGTGATGTCAAACCTTGAGGGCGACTCTTACCCTAAAATCTTTTCCTTTTTTTTTTCAGTTTTATACACAACTGTATTCAGTTAGCTCAGGGGTGTCAAACTGGCAGCCCTCCAGCTGTTCCGAAACTACAAGTCCCATCATGCCTCTGCCTGTGAGAGTCATGCTTGTAACTGTTAGCCTTGCAGTGCCTCATGGGACTTGTAGTTTTGCAACAGCTGGAGGGCCGCCAGTTTGACACCCCTGAGTTAGCTAGACAAAAACTGTACAATAACCATTGTCAATGAAGGACTGGGCTAAGACTGAAAGGTGGACATGAGGGATATTTCAATGGCCCTCTGCCTTAGAGACAAAACATCTAAACATTTTGACTTGCAGTGCTTACACAATGCCAAAGGGACAAAGCATTTTGGGGGCACTGACTATTTGAATGAGAAAGAAATTTAGTTTTGACACATGAGTTAACTGTTTTGGGAAAGATATGAACTTTTGAAGGTGAACTATGGTGTTGTGCCGAACCATCCAGGTTATTTTGGCAAAAGCACCAAGAGAGTTGAGAACGTCTGGTCTGTTTCAAGAAATGAGCCAAAGCAATTGAGAAGAATCTTTGCCATTTTGGGGGCACTGACTCGTACACACGATCACTTTTTGTCTTGAAAAAAAATGTCATTTTTTATCATGAAAAAAAACGAAATTTTTCCAACTTCATCATTAAAAATGATGTTGCCCACACACCATCGTTTTTGAAAAATGATGAACAAAGCGACGGCACTCTAAAAGGGAAGTTTTATTCGCCTTGAGGCTGCTTTTAGCTGGTTACTTGTTCGTAAAAGACGATTCCTGCTTTTTTGTCTGTTACAGCGTGATGAATGTGCTTACTCCATTATGAATGGTAGTTTTACCTCCCGTCTCATAACTTGCTTCTGGGCATGTGCGGGTTTAAAACGTTGTTTTTGCCCACACGCGATCATTTTTTACGACACAAAAAATTACATTTTGAAAAATGACATAAAAAATTGAAGTTGGTCGTTTTTCAGAAGACGGAAAACGATGTAAAGCCCACACGCAATCATTTTAAATGACATTTTTAGAAATTTTTAGAAATTTTTTTTCATCACAAAAAGTGATCGTGTGTACGGGCATTAGAGTTTTGAGAATATCATTTCTGTTTCAAGAAATGAGCCAAAACAATGGAGAAAAACTGTAATAAACTGATCATGCTGTCTTGTTTATTTATTCTGTGTGTACCTACAGAAGACAATGGGCCACCCTCAAAGTAATTCTAGTCAGTAGTTTTTTTTTATCTTAATGCATTCAATCATTAAAAAAAAACAAAAAACTTCTGTGTGCAGCAACCCCCTTAATACTCACCTGAACCCCATTTCGATTGATGCACGATCGAGCGATGTTGCACGAGAAGTCTCGGCTATCCGGGACTCTCCCTCCTCAGTGGCTGAGACAGCAGCAGGGTGCCATTGACTTTCGCTGCTGTCAATTAAAGTCAATAAGCCAATGAGGAGAGAGAGGGGGTGTGGCCAAGCCCTGATTTGTTTGTCTGAATGGACAGACAGAGCAGTGGTTCAGGTGCCCCCATAGCGTGCCTGCTGTGGGGGGCACTGGGCAGGAGGGAGGGTCCAGGAGCGCTGGCGAGGGACCAGAGAAGAGGAGGATCGGGCTGCTCTGTGCAAAACCACTGCACAGAGCAGGCAAGTATAACATGTTTGTCATTTTTAAATGAAAAGAAATTAGACTTTAGTATCACTTTAAATGTACAACCTTTTTCTAATTGAGATTTTACTTGCCTTTAGTTATGTTTCTTGGTTTGCAACATTGTCGTACAAATGTTGTACTGCAAGATTTAGCATGTATCACCTTTCTTTTTAGTAGCCAGTATGCCAAAGCATGCACATTACCTAAAGGTGTCTTCACATGACAGCTATTATATAGAGGTTACTGGAGCAGAACTGGAAAATAGTATTGTGTGAGATGGCCTTTCCCATCGACAAGCAGAAAGGTCAGGACAAATCTCAAGGGATATATTTGTGGTCTTACCTGGCCTCAATCACTGGAAGACACGTCAGAGGGTAACACTTCCTGTCATGTCTCCACCTAAAACTGTGTAAACCCTTTGCAGGATAAATGCAGAAAATTAAGCTTATTCCTAAATCTTGTACAGGAAATGTATTATGCTATATTTTTATTCAGTGATTAGGAATGCGTAAACTGTGCACATTACGATAAAAAAATCTGCACAAAAAACAATAAGTAATATTATTTTAAAGATCAGAGAAATCTGTTCATGTTAGAGAAATGATTTAGGACAATAAAAAAGGTAAGTTGTTTCAGTTTTTTGGTAGATGCTGGGGGTTTTGAATCACCCCATAGCTTATATTTTAGCTATAGTTTATTAGTTTATATCTCCCAGGGATTATCAGCCTTCAGTTATGTGGAAACCATGTTACTGTCCTGCCCTCTGAATATAGCACTGCCTTTTTTTTAAAACCTTCATTCTGATTTGTTATCTAAATCAACACCACCAAAACATATTTTCAAAGCAGTATTCTACCCCCCAATTTTTTTTTTATATATTGCAGTTTACCCATCTATAGATGTCATGGCTGCATTAGTTAGCTTTTTTGGTGATCCGGCCAGTAACACACTCTCTGGTCTTATGGTGCCTCCAGTCTGGTTGGAGGAGTAATGGAGACACCTTTGAACAGCAGCAGTGTCGATGTGTGGAGAAGGTAGCATTCGATGCACTAGCAGATTTAGATAAACTTGCCTAACAAATAAGTCCACCAATGGTATATGATTTTATTGGAACCCACATGTGCCTCCTGGAGTAATTAATATCTAAGTTATGCAATTTAGCTACCTTTGTGGGCAGCCACAAAACTTGAACAATAAGTGAGACTTTCACCAATGAATTGCAGCAATAAAAAAATAACACATTGAGTTAAAAGATCTTGCAAAAGCTCAGGATCCTAACTCTAATGAGAAGATGCTCCAGTACTGTGCAGGAGCACTTTTTCGTGGGATTTGAGATCCTCAGCTGCTCCAAGTTCCCATGAGGAGACACAGTGATGGCAAAATTGTCAAAAGCCTGGGAGTAAAGTAAGTTTAATGTTTTTTTGTGGTTTCTTTTTTCTTGTAATACAGCATTACAGACCTAGCTTTTTTAGTCGAAAGACCACTATAAGTATGTACGTTGGAGCCACTGATCTAGCTAACCTTCACAGACTGTAATAAAACTTGCAAAGGCAGCAGTTAAAGTGTTTGTTACCCTAAAAAAAATGGATCCTGTTCCCTTTAAAGCATGTTAAACAGCACAGTGCTTGTGCTGTGTAATTTGGCCCTCTGTACCACATAAAATAGCTGTCTGATCCTGCCAGTTTCTGCCCTCCCCCTGTAATGTGCCCACGGTTTATAATAGCTGCTGAGCCCTGACACTATGGTCAGTTTACGTGCCTCCATCATCTGCAGCCCTCCTGTCCTCTTCCCCCCTGCCTGTCAGCTCTGTGTCAAGGCCTGCCCCTCCCCCTGAAATGACTGTGTTACTTTCAGGCACTCACCTGTTTTCATTAATGCAATGTGCCCAGTGTGTCTCTTTTATAAAAAAAATGCCTCTCTCCTCCTCCCGACTGATGTCAGGGGGGGATTCTCAGCCATTCCCGCTGTACCTATCAGGTCGCGAGACGAAGCAGCGACCGGTCACGTGAGCGCAGAGCGGCGTTCGGGAATACAGTATAGAACGGCATTTTTTTTTTTATAAAACGGATACACTGGGCACATTGCATTAAGGAAGACAGGTCTGAAAATTACACAGTGGGGAGGTCTGAATGTCTTAATGTCTTTAAATAGAACATTGTGTATTTTTTTTCTAATATTGCTTTGGTGTTTTATTATAAATTTTACATTTTTCTACTACTTCTAAAAAAAAAAAGAAAGAAAAGCCGATTTTTCCTTTAAAAGAAGATAATTTTTACCTAAGCGGAGGCCCGGCGTTTAAAAAAAATAAGTCAGCAGCTACAATTTTTAATAAGGACACTTACCTGTCCAGGGTGCCCGCGATGTCGGCAGACAAAGCCGAGCAATCGCTCGGGTCTCGGCTGCCCCGCTGCCATCCTCGGTGAGGGAATCAGGAAGTGAAGCGTTGCTGCTTCACTTCCCGGTTCTCTTCTGCACATGCGCAAGTCGCACGGTGCTATGTGAATGGGACACACACAAGTTCCCAGAAGACACCGCTCCCCATTTCCCAGCAGGCAGCGCGAGGAGGAGAAGAAAGAAGACCACCACGGATAAGGAAGTGGCAGATTAGGACGATCTGCCTAGTAACAGCCACTTCTGGACCTCCGCTTTATGTTTGATGCCTGGTCTACACCGCACTCTTTGAATCCTTCCACAGGCTGCTAAATTACTACAGGACACAGTAGTGAAATAGCAGCCACCAGAAATAATGACATCGCTAAGTGCAAACCAGGAATCCAACACTCCACAAAATACCAGGGGCCAGATTCACAGTGGAGATACGATGGTGTATCTGCTGATACGCCATCGTATCTCTGTTTCTATCTATGCGACTGATTCATAGAATCAGTTACGCATATATAGCCATAAGATCCGACAGGTGTAATTGTTTTACACTGTCGGATCTTAAGATGCAATACCGCGGCCGCCGCTGGGGGGAGTTCGCGTCGTAAACCAGCGTCGGGTATGCAAATTAGGAGTTACGGCGATTCCCAACGGTTTTTCGTGTTCGCTACGTCGCCGCTAGTCTAGTTTCCCGTCGCAAAGTTAGTCGTTTTTTTTGGTGCCTTAACTTTACACAGCAATCGTATTGCTGTATAAAGTATGGCCGTTGTTCCCGCGTCGAAATGTAAAAAATAACGTTGTTTGCGTAAGCCGTCCGGGAATATGGAATTACGCTACGCGCGTCGCCGTTCGAAAAAATGACGTCACGGCGCGCAATGTACGGCGGGAGTTCGGAAACGGAGCATGCGCGGTAGGTCCGGCGCGGGAGCGCGCCTAATTTAAATGGCACACGCCCATTTAAATTGGCCCGCCTTGCGCCGGAGGCCGCCGGCGTAGGTTTTCATCGCAAGTGCTTGGTGAATCAGGCACTTGCGATGAAAAATTGCGGCGGTGTAACGTATCTACGATACGTTACGCCGCCGCTGCCCTACGTGAATCTGGCCCCAGGTGCTTAAAATTCTTCTACAGCCATAGCTCTGTGAGTCTAGGTTCAGACTTATGCGTTTTTTTAGTGCAGTTTACATCAGTGGTGTATTTAGGTTTTGTGCTGCCCTAGGCCTGACTAAACTTGTGCACCCCCCACACATCCTATTGTTGTTTAAGAACCGCCCTAAAATTTTCGAGTGGGGACACTAGTTCTGAGGGGGGGGGACAATGGATTCCGTTAATTTGCATAATTTCCTCTCACTTCCTGATTGGCTATAGCAGGAAGTGAAGGGAAATCTCTGCAATGGGACAGGGATGGTACAAAAAAAAAAGTGTTGCCTTTAAGCACACATTTCTGATAATTTTATGGTGAGGACTAAGAAGATATAATGGTGTAGCAGAAAATATATAGCACAGTGAGGAAGGTTTTTTTTTATCCTCCATAAAAGACTGTGATTAGCCGTTTTTTAAGGAGCGGGTGGCCACTGCTGTAATTCTCATCAGCTGCTGTTCCCCGCTGACAGCTGAATGTAAAAAAAAGAAGGCAAAAAAAACAGTATAGACCCTTCAGGTCTTGTATGGATTTTAAGGACAAAATTGTATTTTTATTTGTGTTACCCCCCAGAATCCATGCCAGACCCTTATGCAAGCATGCAGGTCTGAAAAGGGGGAGCATTGCCCCCTTCTGAAACATACCAGGCCACATGCCCTCAACATGAGGGGGGCGCTTTGTTGATGGGGACAAGAGCCTCCTCCCCACAACCCTGGCCGGTGGTTGTGGTGGTCTGTGGGCGGGGGGCTAATTAGAATCTGAAAGCACTCTTTAACAAGGAGGCGCCCAGATCTGCCTCCCCTATGTGAATTAGTATGGGTTACCTAGTACCCCTACTCATTTACCAAAAAAAATAAAGTGTAATGTATAAAATTACAGTAGGCAGTTTTTGAAAATTCCTTTATTAAAACAGCATATAAAATGTCCCCGAAGTAAATCCATCATCAATCACAAAGACTGCCACCACTGCCAACCTGAAAAAAGAAATGGTCAATAGAGTTTCTGCCACCAGAGATAAAAGTATTTGTTCACAATAGAAAACATATCAAATGTTTAAACAGAGAAAATTTACCATTTCCAAATTGATGGCAGCATGTTTACCACAATGTAGCATCTCTTCTTCTTTTACCAACACTCTATAATTGTATGGGAACGGACAATTTCTGACCAGTTTCTGTCTTGCTGGAATATGCAAAGCCTTCCCTGAAAAATGATGTCATCTGGATGGGAGCATGTGCTGCTCTAAACCAGGTTATACAGTATCTTTCAGAATTGAAAGTGCCTGCTCAGATGTGCAAGCTGTCCATTCCATTTGCACTACTGCAGACCTATGAACTAAGCTGGTTCAAAAAGTCTGGTAACAATCAGGAAGGTTCCTCTCTACTGTACAGTTCGGAAGACGCAGCGCCCAGGGTTGTCAAAAAAGGGAAAATTTCGATTTGTCTGACCTCAGAACAGTTTTGACCCAAAGAAGTCGACAGCGTTTCTTGATCATGTTCAGATATGGCTTCTTTGCAGGTTAAAGCTTTACTGTGCATTTGTGGATTGATGATTGTAGATGATGAAGTCTTTGCAATTTTACATTGAGGATCATTATTCAAAAAATTTCCACAATTTATTACATTTATAGACAATTTTTAGATGCAGCTTTTCACAGATTGGTGAATCTCTGCCCATCTTTACTTCTGAAACACTTTGACTGTCTAAGATTCCCTTTTTATACCCAATCATGTTACTGACCTCTTGCCAGTTAACTTAATTTATTGCAAAATGTTTTTTTCAGCTCCTCCATGTTAATATTGCTTACTTTGCCATTTTTTTGCTGCCTTGGCACAATTTTTGTGTTTCTGCCATAAATTTCAAAATATTTTTTTCCTTAAAATGGGACATTTTCTCTGGTTAAACATTTGATATGTTTTCTATTGTGAATAAAATATGGGTTTATGAGATCAGCGAATTGTTGCATTTATGTAGATTTTACAGTGTCCCAACTTTTTTTCAAATGGGGGGGTTGTACCCAGCAATGTATTTTTGAGCATCCTGGGAGGTCCAAAAGGCAGGTTGTTGTAACATGCAAATACTAAATATACCTCCTTAAGTCAGTGGCTGGCCAGGCTCCTATGCCCAGCTATTGTTTATTGAGTCTGTTCATAATGTTTAATATTCAGTATCTAGTCACTGGAAAGGGTAAGCATGTCCATGGCTATAGGAAGTTTTATGGAGCTTGAAAAATACATGATAGGTACATGGGAGGTATGTGGGAGTTATGGGTGAATTTGCACTTTACTTAGTGGAAAGGTTTGTTTTGAAGCTATACCCTGGAACACAAAGGGGACAATTTGCTAAAGGCAAATAGGCTGTTCGCTTTGCAAGGAAATATTCCCCAGAGCTTAGTGAATGTGGTGACATTTTACCTTACAAAAAATACCCAACCATATGCAAGGAAAAAAACAAAAAACAAAAAAAAATGCATTTTTGCCAGCACAGGATTTGATGAAGTCAGCAGAGTTTCACATCTTCAGCCCCGGACCATATTGCTGGTCAATGACCAGGGCACTTTTTGCGATTCAGCACTGCGTCGCTTTAACTGACAATTGCGCGGTCCTGCGACGTGGCTCCCAAACAAAATTGGCGTCCTTTTTTCCCACAAATAGAGCTTTCTTTTGGTGGTATTTGATCACCTCTGCGGTTTTTATTTTTTTGCGCGATAAACAAAAATATAGCGACAATTTTGAAAAAAAATGAATATTTTTGACTTTTTGCTATAATAAACAGGGCTTTTTTTCAGGGGGAACTTGGGGGAACTCAGTTCCACCACCTTTGGCTCGGACCCTTTGGTGCCTGCTCACCACAATCACTTGTAAACACAGAAGTCTGGTTTTTGTGTTTACAAGTAAAAGCTCTACACTCTGTGTGTAACCCCCTGAACTCTGCACTCTGTATGTTATGCAATTCTGGTATTTAATGCCCCTTTAAGACCCTTCTACTGTTTGTGAAAACTGAACGGGGTCGTGGTTGAGTTCCTGCACCTATTTTCTGAGAAAAAAAGCTCTGATAATAAATATCCCCAAAAATATATAAAAAAAAGTTTTTTTGTCCTCAGTTTAGGCCGATATGTATTCTTCTACATATTTTTCGTAAAAAAATCGCAATAAGCGTTTATTGATTGGTTTGCGCAAAAGTTATAGGGGAAGTTTCACAAAAGCATTGCGCCGGCGTATCTCTTGATACTCCGGCGTAATTTTAAATTTCCCGCGTCGTATCTTTGTTTTGTATCCACAAAACAAGATACGACGGCATCTGGGATCGATCCGACAGGCGTACGTCTTAGTACGCCGTCAGATCTTAGATGCAATATTTCGGCGGCCGCTAGGTGGCGTTTCCGTCGATTTCCGCGTCGAGTATGTAAATTAGCTATTTACGGCGATCCACGAATGTACGTCCGGCCGGCACATTTTTTTTACGTCGTTTTCGTTCGGCTTTTTCCGGCGTATAGTTAAAGCTGCTATATGGTGGCGTACTCAATGTTAAGTATGGCCGTCGTTCCCGCGTACAATTTTGAAATTTTTACGTTGTTTGCGTAAGTCGTTCGCGAATAGGGATTTGCGTAGAATGACGTCACCGTCGTAAGCATTGGCTGGTTCCGGTTTAATTTCGAGCATGCGCACTGGGATACCCCCACGGACGGCGCATGCGCAGTTAAAAAAAACGTTGTTTACGTCGAGTCACAACGTATTATCATAAAACACGCCCCCATTACGTCCATTTGAATTCCGCGCCCTTACGCCGCCAGAGATACACTACGCCGCCGTAACTTACGGCGCAAATTCTTTGTGGATTCGAAAAAGAAAAATAAGTTGCGGCAGCGTAGTGTATCTTAGATACGCTGCGCACGGTGGGAAGATGCGCCCAGGTACGTGGATCTACCCCTCAGTGTCTACAAAATAGGGCATAGTTTTATGGCATTTTTATTAATATTTTTTTTTTTACTAGTAATGGCGGCGATCAGCGATTTTTATCGGTACTGCGACCTCGTGGCGGACACTTCGGACACTTTTGACACCTTTTTGGGATCATTGCCATTTTTAAAGCGATCAGTGCTATAAAAATGCATTGATTACTATAAAAATGCCACTGGCAAGGAAGGGGTTAACACTAGGGGGTGAGGAAGGGGTTAATTATGTTCCCTGTGTGTGTTCTAACTGAAGGGGGGTGGGTCTGACTTGGGGAAATTACAGATTACTGTTCATACATTGTATGAACAGACGATCAGGCGTTTCTCCCCCTGACAGGACCAGGAGCTGCTGTGTATAAATTAACCCCAAAGTGTTACCAGAAGATGAGGGAAGATCTCCCCAAAGCAGTCACAAGCACCAGTAAAAACCTCTTCATTTAACTATTTTTTTTATTTTTTGCTGTTAATGTGCTATTGGAGACCTTTTCCCTTCCCCTTTCTTCCCATCCCATTCCTTCTCTTTTCTTCCCTTCCTCCGGTTACAGGAGAGCAGGAAATTTTCTCAAAGGGAACATTGCAATAAAACCTTTATAGAGCTTCTAATCTGCGTACTACTCAAATCTAAAGTTTATGTTTTTATATGAAGTTTGGCTTTAAATAATTATGCATGAATACATAACATATATTAAATTCACTATTAATATATAAAGTGCGTAATAATACCAATACAAACTTCTAACAAAAAAACGAACAATACAAAAAAAACGAACACCAGAGTCCCTTTAAGAGAACAGCAGTTCACCTTTTCTTTGAAATAATCCTTACACAGTATTCTGTTCTTTTCCCCTCCTTTGCAGCCTGCAGGGCACTGGTAGATGAGCTGCAGCATGAAATTAGGAAAGTGAACCCGAGTAAGACAATTGACGTGGGGTCATTCAGGATAAGTCCGGATGGAACACAGGTACAGAATAAGGTAAGAGGAAAAAAAGAAGTGTCTGAATTGAAAATGCTGCTAATATTAACAAGCCAGGGGTTTGGGCATAATCCTAGAGCCTTCATGATTGGATTTACTCCCGCTGGGAGCTGACATAACCTTAAACTTCCTTTTCACATATGTTATGTAACTCCTGTGTTCCTGGTAACCGTTTTGAACTGTCTTTTATTTCACTTTCTGAAGCATTAGGAAATGTATTGAAGACTATTGTTTTTTTGCTTTGTTTGATTTTCATGCATATTAGGGGATATCAGGATAGTCGACACAATGCACCAGTTTAATGTATAATTGCATAGAAATAAAGGCTAATTGAAATCTGCAAATGAAGGCCCTTTAGGATTCCTTTAGGGAATCTTTCAAGGCCACTGAAGTCAAATTCTTTTTTTTTTTGTAGATTAATGTTATGCGTATGATCTGCTATGTTCATCTCCTCACTTCTTTGCCAAATCTAAAACAGGATGGCTGGCGTAATCCACATAAATTAGTCTTTTTCTTTTTTCATAGATGTTTGGTGGGATTATTTTAGCTGTTTTGCTGTACAAAAAAAATGAAGGAGTCCTTTCTTACGTATGTGTTTATCAAGCCCCTCTTGATATAGAACATGTAAGAAAATATAACAGTCCCACATCCTGCAGGATTCAAATGTTCAAGTTACTATCCAGTATATCTTGCTGATCGGTATGTTTTCTCGCTCATCAGCAGTAAATCAGTTTTCCTGATCTGAGGGAATGGGTTTTAAGGAAACAATAACCAATCGGTCAGTGATGTTTAATTTATGTTCTATTTTTTTATGCCTTAATGTGATATTTACTGTATGCTATACTCTTTAAGAGTGTATTTTACTTTTCAATACCATGTCATTTCAGTTATTGCTTAAAATGTAAATAACTTCTGTATTTCTGCTTGCTTATACAAATTGGATGGTTTTGTGAATGGATTTATGAAGTAATTCATTGACTGTCCACCACTTGTGTCTTGCAGCCCGATTGCTGTAACAGCTTTGCAATCGGTGTAACAGCTTTGAGAATAAATTGTTATGTAGTCAAACTTATTTCAAAACAGTAGACACCAATAGCTACCTTTCATTAGAAAGCTGCAATTTCAAACCCTTGCTCTATAATATACCTAAAGCCCAGTTGATACGTATAAAGAGGAATTGCACGAAGGAAGAGGACTTTAATATACAGGCAGAACTGATCGATGAAATGTTTAAAGAGAAGGGGTATGAGGAATCATGGATCCATGAACAAATACAACATGTACAGGAGATGGATAGAAAGGCCATGCTTCATGATAAAGAAAAAAGGTACATAACCAGGATGCGCCATGTCTTATACTTAATTATAACATACAACACAAGGAAGTGGTGAAACTTCTACAAAGACATTGGCACATTCCTAGGCATGATAAAGATCTGAAAAATACACTCCCAGATAAACCTAATATAATATATAAGAGAGCACCTACTCTCAGGAACATGATAGTTAAGTCCATAGTTGTCCCACCACCCAAACCTGGTTACACATTCTTTAAGGGGAAAGGGTTTTATCCTTGTAGAAATTGCTATGCATGCTGGCATGCCCAAAAATTTCAGGGCAAGAGAACAGATTTTGTCTCTACCAATACTGGTCCAACTTATAACATACGAGATTTCATAGGATGTCATATGGAAGGGGTAGTATATATACTACAATGCAGCTGTAACCTACAATACGTAGGTAGAACAAAAAGAGCATTAAAAGTAAGAGTACAAGAACATATACAAAATATTGTAAAAGGATTCCCCGAAGCACAATGTTTCAAAACATTTTGCATTAAAACACAACTGGGATCCTTCACAACTTCAATTCTGGGGCATAGAAAAATATAAAAGCTGCTGGAGAGGTAGCCATAAGATAAGAACCATAAGTCAAAAAGAATCCAGATGGATTCATACGTTAAGAACACTCACACCTGGAGGAATGAACGTGGAGTTTGATTTAAATTGCTTTCTTAGCAATTTCTGAACCCACATGATCATCCTACATGATAGTCCAATCACCCTATGAATGGATAGTTTTATTTTAGTATATATTTAATCTCATATGTCTGAATTGGTTAATATGTCATACATATATGCTTTTAGTTATACCATAGTGAATGTTTGGTTTCATATATTTTATTTATGCCCGGTACTGGACATTGTGTATTATTATATGATTTATCCATTGCATTCTGGACACTTGTGATTACGGCGTTTTTTATAAATTTTAGCCTTACGCTTTTTCAGGCATATTCAGCCTATTATTTTAAACATATTTTTACCTTGTTTTTGTTTTTATTTCATGTTTTTGGAACTCATATTGGGCAATATGGCTGTTATGATATAACAGCACCACTCTCATTAACATATTGCTTACATAGTTTTAACATATTTTCAACATATGGATATCTTCCATGTTCACCATTGCGTTTTTTTAAATGTTTGGCTAGTTATGTGATCCAGCAGAGTTACCTATTAAACTCCACACATATATGGGGAATGTCGGATCAGTGTGCTTTTTTATGCACAAGATATTTAGCCGTAACACATCCATCCTTACTTGGACTTCTAGAAAATGGCCGCCGCTAATTTGATTTAGGCTACCACATTATGGTGGTGTTTATAATCTAAAAGCGGGCTTCAAGAAAATGGCGGCCACGCGATTTCCGGTTAACATACTACATAAACAAAGCCTCCACAACCAATCAGGTTCCCCTGATGAAGTCACGAGGTGCGTGACGTAACGATGTAGGGCACGCGAGGCTGACGCAAACCGGAAGTGACCGGAACGGATGTGAGAAGGCGTCTGGAACGCTGATCTTTTCATTTTGCTTAGCTTAAAGATATCTTTTTTTAATGTAAGAGTCCAATTGTTTTAGCTAATAAATTTGCATACTTTACAATGATACACTATTGGAGGCCTCTTTTCTCCTCTTCCCCTCCCTCTATTATCAAGGCCCAGCTTGAGCTTTACACTCCCTTTTGAGGCAAAAAATATTATACGCTCATATGCATAATTACTAAACCGCATATTTTTTTTTTAAGCAAGTTCTTTCTAAATCCCACGATAACTCACGCAGACCTCCGCAATGTCTCCTGGGAACAATGACAAAAGCTCTCAGGAGACATTGCGGCATCGAGGAAGTGACGGAATATCCGCACACTACCCGATGAATACATTTACAGGAAGCGGCCAGTAACATAAAGGATTACTAAGGTTCGCCTGCCCCTGACAGTGACTCGAGCTGGGCATCGCCGCTTAGTGAAGGATTGGCTCGGGCGGCTCGGCTGCTCTTGGCTGCTCTAGTCCTGCAAATGGAATGCATTCCTGCTGTGAAAAAAGTGCAGGGACTCCGTTCCCACGCGTTCCTGCAGGACTTGAGCCCTGTATGTATTATACATAAATACTATATTTAGTTATTACTTACAATAATTATACATTTTTGATGTTTTTATTGAATTAGTTGATTTCCAATTTAGTTTTCTTTCCATAGTGACTATATATTAACCACTTAACACCCGGATCAATATGCAGGTAAAGGACCAGGCCCCTTTTTGCGATTCGGCACTGTTGTTTTAACTGACAATTGGGCGGTCGTGCGATGTGGCCTCCAAACAAAATTTATGTCCTTTTTTTCCCCCACAAATAGAGCTTTCTTTTGGTGGTATTTGATCACCTCTGCGGTTTTTATTTTTTGCGCTATAAACAAAAATAAAGCGACAATTTAAAAAAAATGCAATATTTCTCTTATCGTCCATGGACGGACACAGCTCCTTAAATCTTGACAAGTGGGTTATGTTAAATAGTTAAATACATGTTACATTAACAGAGTTGAACAGCCCCGCCCAGGGGGCGGTCGCCCTCCAGACATAACCCTCCTCACTGCAGCTTGCAGCCTCAGTTTCGTTCTGCCTAGCAAAGGAGAAGGACGTATGGCTCCCTTTGGGCCCAGCGCCCTGAGGAGAAATTTTATTTTACTTTACTTTTTCTTGAAGAATCTTCTTTCAACTGTTGGCTGAGAGACAGGCTGGATAATATAGATCCTTGTAGTCTACTCAGTCCGACCAGCAAGCGTGGGCACACCTTTGCAAGGAGGCTTGGTCTGCCACGCCATACCTCATGACTCCTGAAGTGGCCGGTGAGCTTTGCTCCGAGGTCCACATATGACTGGGCTGTGGTGTTGTCTCACTCACAGTGGACCGGGCCGACAGCTACCTCCATTTCGGTTGTAGTTCTGTCAGGAATGCGTCAGCGAGTCCTCGCTTGGACGGGTAAGTACAGTCCCTCCTGCTTCGGTGGGTTGGTACGGCTGGGCATTCCTGGGGTTCGGGGGTCCCTTCCCCTTACTTCCCTGCTCCTTTCCCTTGCTGCATTGCTAACATTGCCGCTGTCAGGAGGGAGGGGGCCTTCCTGAGGGGACTGTGTTATCTGGCCTGTGCTTTTTCTTTTTTGTATTGGGCTTTCCTGTGAGGTAAAAAGCCCTGTGATGAGCACAGATGTTTGTGATTATACTTCAGCAGACGCTGACTGATTGGTGACACCTGTAACGGTTTTGCTTTTTATGCTGTATCTGTGTCTTATCCTTAAATAAAACAGCCCTAGGAGGCTTTTCCTGTTTAAACACAGGTCCCTGCAAAAGTTACCTCACGGTTCTTTTCCTCACAGGCAGCGCTGGGCAGTCTCCTCCTGAGGGAGTCCCTTGGTTACCCCTGGTCAGCGCAGCAAGTGGGTGAGAGGCCCTGAATAGGGCTCTAGGAGCTTTTGTCTATTTGTATGGACAGGTGTGCATATTATAATACACACTATATGTAAATATTGGAGTCAGTATCTGGGTCCTTCCCCACATGCTGGTGGTGGCAGCAGGTGTTAGCACCTGGGATTCACACAGAGTTTATATTGTTAGTCCTGGACACAGTTTGTGCCAGGGTGGGGGTGGACTGCGGGCGGGCGGTAAAAGAGTGCCCCCTTCCCTGTTATCCCCTGGGGAATGCTCTGTTATGGAGCCATGGACTAGGTACCTAGTTAAAAAAAAAAAAAAAAAGGCAGAATAAGGCATTTATGGGTGCGCTTTTTACTGCTGCAAGGGACTCTCCTAAGCTGCATAGTGCAGCTGGGTTTCCGCCGAGGGCTCGGTCTTTTTTGGATCACACAAATCGGACCGCTGTGTAGGTTTTTTCCTTCTGTGCCCTTCTTTGATAATTTCTGAAATGCGGAATGAGAAAAGCCACTGAGGGCTTTTGTAGTCCCTCACCGCCGGGCGGGAACCCCCGCTTGTATGGATCTGACTGATAGAAGATCCGAAGTACTGACCCGTTCCATGTTTACCATGCTGGGGTCTGGCTTGCGGCCTATTGTGGCCACTACACTGGGGTCTCAGTGGTCGCTGGCGCTATTTTTTGGGAGGTTTTTCAATTACATTGAAAACTCCCATTGGCGCCCATTTTGTCGTAGCCACGCTATGGCGCAGCTTACATTGTGCTGGCCATTTTCCTGTGGCCGCGTTCTGAACGCTCGGCGGCCATCTTGGAGTAGTCCTGACCCCTAGTGCTGTATACAACTCACAGAGTGAGCATTTTGCACCAGACAGTGGAGGAGCACCGACTCTCTCCTGAGGTTATTAGCCTAGCGGACCAGCTGGTCCTGGGCCTCATATAGGTCTGTGATGCTTCATTGAATGCTGCGCCCTTGTTATCCAGGGCGTCTGTTTCAGAATGGTTTTATGCACACGGTGGTGTAGTGCTTAACTCCATTACTTGGCAGCAAAAGAGTCATTGGTTCGAATCTGCACACTGACGCCAATCTGCACACTGACGCCAATCTGCCTGGAGCTTGCATTGTCGCTCCCTGTGTCTGCGTGGGTTTCCTCCGGGTACTCCGGTTTCCTCCAAAGACATGTGTGCATACACCTACATAATATACATACACACTATGTGTGTGTATTATTTAGGGGCAACCCTCCCAGGCCGTCAAAGGCCCAGCTGGGGGACTAATCTGTCCCTGGGTGCATAAGCCGATCACGCCGGCACCCAAATCCTGCCAATGTATATAGTCTTCCCTCCCTGTCTCTAGGTGGGAGGGGCGGCTTGCAGGTTCACAATTCAGTGAAACCTCCCTGCTCTCCGACTAGTGGGTCTGCGAGGTGGTCTCTTCGGAGTACTAGATAGGGTTTCCTCCTATCCACAGAACAAAGTTCTGTCCTTGTGTCTTCCCCTCCCGGCCCGTCGGTCTGCCTTGGGCAGTGTGGGATTTGCTAAGCTGCAAGGTAATTTTACCTTTCCTGCAGGACGAGAGTTTTGGGGTTTTCTATGGGCCTCAGGCCCTAAATACCTTTGTGAACGTCGGGTAGTTCCGCATGGAATCCATTTGTTCGGTGGTAGCTGCGCTTCATCCGGGGGATGTCCTGACGTCCTCGGACATCAGGGACGCATACATGCATGTCCCGTTTTGCACATGTCACAGTGTTTTTTTCTGTGCTTCGTGATGAGAGAAGGGTCTCTGTCAGCCTGTGGCCCTCCCTTTTGATCTGGCGTCAGCACCATGGGTTTTCAGCTAGGAGCTCGCACTTATTTGAATTTTGTTGGGACAGCGAGGCTTTGCCTCATTGGCTACTTTGACGACTTTCTTCTGAGAGCAGCTTTTGTCTCCGACCTAGTGGATGGGTTATTCCCATTCAGACCCTCCGAAGATTCGGGTGGATGTTGAACGTTTAGGCCAGAAAGTGTAGCTCAGTGGCAGCAAGCCTGCCCTCCATGTGTGCGACCCAGGGTTCAAATTATGGGCATGCTAGGTTCCGACTCAGCGTTGGAGTATCTAGTGTTGATCCAGACTCCTCAGTGGCAAAGGTCCTTCTTCCCCTGGAGAAATTTCAGACTCTTCGGTCTGCGGAGAAGGTATTGGCATCACGCAATCGGTCTTCTCTCCGGGCGCCTGCTGGTTCAGGGTCTGTGGGTAGCCTCCTTCAAGGTGGTACTGTATGCCCAGTTCTACACCCTGGTTTTCCAGTGGAACTACTGTCCAGGTGGTAAAAATCTCTTGTCTCTGAAATCATTAGATTCCTGTGCGCCACCTAGTCAGAGTCTCTCTGAGTTGGTGACAGAGATTCCCGACTCTTCGGTCCGGGAAGTTGTTCCTTCCTTCCAGTGGTCGGTGTTTACGACGGATGCCAGCTCACGGGTTGTGAACCTGGAGGTTCACAAAACTGGGGGGTCCAGTCGGCCCTGAGTCGCTGGACTTGCGTGGACCTATGACCACACCTCCTTGAATGTGTCTGGTCTCGGTAGCTACCCAGGGTCGGGCCTGGCTAGTGCCTGGTGGGAGACCGCCTGGGAATACCAGGTGCTGTCTACTGTTCATTGTCCTACTATTTTAGGCGATCAGGCTATGCTTCTCCTTGTGGTCGACCGATCTGGTTTCAGCCGGACAACGCCACGGCCGTGGCTTCAGTCTACCATCAGGTATGCCGGCAGGCGGACTACTGGAGTCGCCAGATGCTGGACCAGGGCGACTGGTCTTTGTGCTTGGGGTGTTTCGGCTCCCTTGCAGGAGGTGAGCCTCACATGGCATGGATCTCCTGGCAGCTTGTCTCCGCCGCAAGGGTGTCAGTTAGTGGCCAGGTCTAGTGATCTTGTACAGACGCGTCAGTCGCGCTGGTGGCCCTGTGTTGTCTGTATCGGTGATTTTTTGCCATTCCTCCATGGTAGTTGCTTCCTCGGCCGCTCCGCAGAGTGGATGCTGAGGAGATCCCGATGATTCTAATTGCTACAGATTAATCTCGGCGTCCTTGGTACGCTGATATCGGGCGCCTGGTAGCGGAGGCACCCTGGCGATTGCCAGGGCAGGAGGTTCCTGTCTCAAGGTCCCATACTTCCTCCTGTTGTACAGTCACTGACTTGCTTAACATGGTTATTGGAAGCCAGACTTTAGGTGACCAGGGTCTGTCTGACTCGGTCATCTCAACAGGGCACCGTAGTCTTCTTCCGGAGGATCTACCGTCGCACCTCTCTTGGTGCGAAGGGATGGAGTGACGTCCACGGGCGTACTCTCTGTGTCCAGGGTCCTGCTGTTTTTAAAGCTTGGATTGGATCTAAAAATTGCTTAAAGCACCGTTTGGGGGCAGATTTTAGCCTTGGCTGTGTTCTTTTAGTGGCCTTTTTGCGGCCCGTTCCCTGGTGGGTCCCCTTTTTTTGTGTGCAAGGGGTTTGTCATATACTTTCCCCTCTTGGCCCATCTCTTCCCCCATGAGTTTTGACTCTGGTGCTCTCGGTTCTTCAGGAACCTTCCTTTTGGAAACATCAGAGAGATTTTCTCTTGACACTATCTCAGAAGGTGGCCCCTTTAGTGGCCTTTACCTCTGTTAGAGGGGTTTCTGAGTTGGCGGTCTTGTCTTGCAAGCCGCCATGCTTGAAAGGATTAGGTGATGGTGCGCCCGCGACCTTCCCTTCTTCCGAAGGAGGTTTCGGCCTTTCATACTTTAGGCGTGGTACGCGCTTTGCGGGTATACCAGCCTACTACGGCTCCATTTCGGAGCTTCTGACTCTCTTTTGTGTCGGTGTCTGGTCCACAAAAGGGCCTGGCGGTCTCGTCGACCACCATTTCTCGGTGGATCGGGCAGGCCGTCATACAGGCCTATGCTCCTAAGGGCGGGCCCCCCTTTCCGGTCACGGCACTTTCGACCAGGGCAATTGGTGCTTCCTGGGGTTTTTTTTTTTTTTTTCCGACATCATGCGTCGGTCTCACAGGTGTGCGAGGCGGCGATTTGCTCGTCCGTTCACGCTTTTTCCAGAATTTACATGGTTGCTGTGAGTGCATCTTATGATGTTTTTTTCAGCCGCTAGTTTTTGCCGGCGGCTGTTTAAAGTTGCACCTCCTCCGTTGAGGAGCTCTGCTTGTTTTGGGGTGAAGTTAAAATTGTTTTTACTGATATATTTCCCACCCCTCGTTTTTTGACACTGCTTGGGGACGTCCCACTTGTCAAGATTTAAGGAGCTGTGTCCGTCCATGGACGATAAGAGAAAATAGGATTTTTTGTACTCACCGTAAAATCCTTTTCTCTGAAGTCCATGGACGGACACAGCTCCCACCCCTCCTTTTTAGGTTTGTACTGCTTGTTACGAACTGAGGCTGCAAGCTGCAGTGAGGAGGGTTATGTCTGGAGGGACCGCCCCCTGGGCGGGGCTGTTCAACTCTGTTAATGTAACATGTATTTAACTATTTAACATGTTTCTGCCTAGTCCTCTCCTGTAAACAGGGAACATAACCCACTTGTCAAGATTTAAGGAGCTGTGTCCGTCCATGGACTTCAGAGAAAAGGATTTTACGGTGAGTACAAAAAATCCTATTTTTCCTCAGTTTAGGCCGATACGTATTCTTCTACCTATTTTTGGTAAAAAAAAAACGCAATAAGCGTTTATTGATTGGTTTGCGCAAAAGTTATAGCGTCTACAAAATAGGGGATAGTTTTATGGCATTTTTATTAATATTTTTTTTTAGTAGTTATGGCGGCGATCGGCGATTTTTATCGTGACTGCGACATTATGGCGGACACATCGGACACTTTTGATACTATTTTGGGGCCATTGTCATTTTTACAACGAAAAGTGCTATAAAAATGCACTGATTATGGTGAAAATGACACTGGCAGTAAGGGGTTAACCTGTAGGGGGCGCTGAACGGGTTAAGTGTTTCCTAGGGAGTGATTACTACTGTGTGGGGGCGTGGCTTTGCGTGCGACGTCACTGATCGTCGTTCCCTATGACGGGGAACAGACGATCAGTGACACTCACACTAGGAAGAACGGGGAAAGGTTTGTTTACACTTACCTCTCCCGGTTCTTCAGCTCTGTGACCCGATCGCGGGACACCGGCGGCGATCTTGTCCGCGGATCCCATGGGCGTGGTTACAGAGCTCAGGACCAGGTGGGGGCGTGCTCGTGCTGCGCCGGTGCGCAGGCGCCGAATAGAGCCGAGCTTCCTTCGGGAAGTCGTGACGCGCTGTGTGCGCCATCGTTTAGCATGTCAATCAATTGGCATGACAATAGGAACGCCCACTCCCGCGGGATTCCCTACCCGGAAGCCGCGGTGAATTCCACGGGTAAACGATATCTACGAAAAAAAATAAAATAAAGGTCAGTGTCATTTTATATGCAGCACGGTGCTGGATGTAGTGTTAGAAATTTTTTATAGGGTGAACCTCCACTTTAACTTAACATTTCATTTTCGAGTTGATTACCTGTTTATGTAAAATATCTAATCTTCAGATATGTATAATTCCATCCAATTTATTATCATATACTTAACTAATATTACCATTTGTTGTAACTATTTATTACTAATTGTAACTGTCTTTATTATTTAATATTCAATAAACAAAATTGACAAGAAAAATTAACTGCAGCCAGAATGCAATATAACTCTCATAAGGCCATAAAAACCTCTTAAAGAGACCATTTTTTGTATGACAAAATGCAAATAATGGTGATTCTCATTTTACATGGTTTCCCCTAACTGTGAGGGATGGTCTTTCTTTCAGTGCCCATGTCACTTCCTGTTGACATGGAGGCTACCCATTAGCTGTCAAAAGTATCCATCAAATGGTCATCAGAGAGTCTTCTAGTCTGACAGGGTCAACATGATGATGTCATGGCACTTAACGCAGAGACAATGATTTTTGTTTTGGTCTGCCCTGGTGCAAGTATTTGGCTTAAAGGTGCCACAGAGAGCACCAGAAAAGAGGAATGACACTCAAGCTCTGTTATTTGTACACATTACGGTATGATGTTCTATGGCCATTTTTCTCCCCAGTTGTCCGGTCAGGACAGCTCCTAAGATGTGTGGCTCTAATCGGTAGTCTGGGGATCTGCCAGGGTCACGCTACGTACGTCATCTCCGGCCCTGCTGTTTGTTGGTTCCTGTGAGGTGGAAAGCACACCAAGGACAGAGTGCGGTGGGAGGCGGTGGGAGCACGGCAGATTCCCAGACTACCGATTATAGCCAGCAGCCCCAGTGCTGGGATAGGCACTTTTAAATATGAGTAGCCATTTGGCTAAGTTTTATCTTTGCTAATTTTTTAATAAACAAAATCACGCTATGGATGTTTCCATTGTTATTTCATATCCGGCTGAGACCTTTAAGGAGAAAGTCGCCTAATATCTCCGTTTCATCCTATGTGAGCAGGCATTATCCTGCATTAGCTCTTATTGACTCTCTTTTTGAGTAAAGGAGTCAATGTGCTCTGGTAAGCAGATTACTTATCCAGTCACTTTGGGTGTTTATTCAAGTTTGGTGAAGGATCAATTCTCTATCAGTATATCACAGCAAGCACGGAATGGACTTTTGGTGTTTTATGGACTTTGATTTCTTATCATAATATTTTTTTGTGCTTAAGATTGGGACTGAATAATATTTGCACTAATTTATATTTCACAATATTTTTTAATCATATGTTGTTTGATAATGTTTTGTGCACATGTGTTTATTTGATAAGGATTAATGACTTCAGGAGTGCAGTCCTATGATTTTCATTGTTATTTTTATTAATTATTAGCGCCCTCTATCTTTTACCCACATCAGCATTATGATTGTCCTCAAAAGGGCCGGTTGTATCTGTAAGATTAGATGTCCAGCGCATCCCCTCCCCTTACATTAGATGTCAAGAACCACCCCACCATCAGAAGTTGAGTCCCCTACTCTCCCTTACATCACAATGCATCCCCTTTCCTTATGCTGCTGCTGGGAAGAAGCTGGATGCATTGCTTGAAAGCAGAAGGAGGGGTGGAGCTCTTCTGCAGCAGCAGTAAAGGTGCAATGGCCACATGAAATGGCTTGGGGGGCCGGATTTGGCCCGTGGGCCTTGTGTTTGACACCTGTGCTCTAGAGGAACCGCTGTTCTGTTTTTACAGGGAGAAGGGCCATAGCTCAGGGGCCTGAAAGACTGAGCAGTATAGTTGGAATAGAGCAGTGGGCGAAGGAGGCTTTTGCCCAGCAGGCGCCCATGGAGGCAAGTACCAACTCTGCACAGGTAGGGGACAGTGATCAAATGTGCGCTACTGTGGTCCTGTGTGGATAGTAGTTTTTCTTTCTGAAGGGCTTTTTGTCACCCAGGGTTCCTGTTGGTGGTGGACTCAGGTGAATGGAGCACATGGTGGAGGAGAACATTGGGCTTGCTGGACAACTAAGTCACTTTTTCTCTCTTTTTTTTTTTTCATTCTTTGAGGGATAGAACTACTGACAGAAACAAAAATGTGGCATCCAAAATAAAAATGTACAAGTTGTTCAGCTAGACTCGGTTCTTGGAATGAGCTTTTGCCATACCTGCATTAACAATTTAGTAATTTAGTAAAGAATGAATGTGCTTCTGCCTGTAACAGTTTGTTGGCAAGGAAGAATTGGTGTCATCTTTTCATATGTTTAGGACTTTGCTAATTGATGTGCAGAAACCATCCTCTAATAATGCACTTCCATCTCATTTGCCTGCTTCTCCCCTGCCTATGTCATGCAGTGTTAGTACCTTAGCACCTGATAAGGGAAACAGAGATAAAGTCAGCGATTCAGATTGTTCTGGTTCTAGTTCAGATAGTAAGAATAAAGTTGCGCCAGAGATCTATAGAGTGGGAGTTACTGCCCACACCCCTAATTTGATCAGATACAAAAAAGATTTCTCTATTGGACTTTAAAAGGCAACTCTTTTAAAGCCTTTTAAAGTCCCATGGTGGAATCTTTTTTGTATCTAGTCCAGATAGTGAACAGAATCCAGTGGGAAAAAAAACCTCCTGTCCATCGAGGTATAAGCTATTTTCAGGGATCTCCAACTACGTCCCTCCAGCTTTTGCAGAACTACATGTCCCATGAGACATGTAAAACTCTGACATTCACAGACACAACTAGGCATGATGGGAATTGTAGTTCCTGAAAAACTGGAGGGCCAAAGTTTGGCAACCCCTGCTTAAGTGGAAGTGGATGGACGCCTGAGAGACATTTATGACACTTTTGACATTGAGGAAGATAAAGTGCAATTAACAAGGCATGGTTTAATGTCTAGCGTCATTCCTTTACATAAGGCATTATATGATTATATCTTGAAAGAATGTGAAAATTCTGAAAGGAACCCGTTTTTTATTTTTATTCTTTATAGTTTAGATATTTATTTTTAATGAGGAACACGCCTTTGTTTGGGACAAATGCCCAAGGCTGGATGCCCCTCTTGCTACCACTTCTAAAAAAAAGAAATCACATTTGAAGGTATGGGAATGCTCAGGGATCCGATGAACAAGGGAGGTGACATCTTACTTAAACGTATCTGGTATTCTTCCATGGCTAATTTAAATTAGCATAGCAAGGAACTTGACTTGACTCACTCAATTGCAGGCCCACGTAGAAACAGGTACCCCTAGATCAGCTGCCCAACTCACCTATATTGTTTAGAGCTGTAGGTTATGTGGCAGATGCGTCATCAGAAGTAGTAAAGATGTCTGCCAAAACTTCAGCTCAGAGAGCCCACTGGCTTAAAACTTGGATGGGGGAAGTTGCATCCAAGTTACGGTTATGTAATCTGCCCTTTTCTAGTAATAGTATTTTGGGACAGGCTTGCAAGAAGCATTAGAACACAAAGTCTTCCCAGAAAGTGAAAAAATTTGAGGATTTTTTTTCATGGCCAGCGGTGCCAACAAATGGAGGCGAAAGAAAGGCACAAGAAGCATTGGCCAGAACAATAATTATTTTTCTCCTGGCAAGTCTGCAAAAGCCCAATGACTACTTGGGCCTGGTGGAGGGGGGGATTGGAGGACTTGGTCCCACAGTGGGAAAGGTTAACCTCCAACAGGTTTATACTGGATCTAGTAGTACAAATTGGAATTCAACCACCAGCAACCATCCAGGTATAGGTAACAAATCTGCCAGGAGACTCAGAAAAAAGCTTAGCCTCTCTTGTTGAGAGAACTAGTGGACCAAAGGCTGCTAGTACAGGTACTATGGGAAGGGAGAGGAGAAGGTTTTTACTTGTATACATTTGTAGTAAAAAAAGCATTCAGGAATGTTTCACCTAATTCTAAATCTCAGACCCATGAACAAGGCAATAAAGTACAAAAAGTTCAAGATGGAATCTTTTTTTCTCGATCAGAGCTCAACTTCATCAAGACTGTTTTATGTCAATATAGGATCTTCATGAGGCATACTTTCATTTACAGTACCAGTAAGGAAGAAACCACAGAGCCTCCTAAATATTGCTCTCAGAATAGGTCTTGTAGTATATAATTTCCAGTGCAGAGCACTAGTTTGGACTCTGCCCAGCTCTGAGGGTCTTCTTCAAGATACTGTCCGAAGCTCTAGCACCTCTGACATTCCAAGGGATACCAGTCATTTCATATCTAAGTGACATCTTTGTAACACTGTCAACAAAGGATTGATTAACCGCGGATATCCAATTCATTCAGGAATGGCTGAGGAAACTGGGTTGGTTAATAAACCTGAACAAAACCAATGCAGTTCTCAGAGAACACTTTTTTTTAGCTACATTCTCTGTTCAGTCAATCAGAAGCTCCTTTTACCAAGAGAAAAAATACAGAGGACATAATCTACTTGGGCTCTGGTCTGTCCACTGACATTTACGATTTTATTTGCGCTGCATTTTTTTTATTTTGATATTGCGTTGTGGGGCTCTGTGAAATTACCCTTGGTGTTTAGCTTGCAAGTTATTTACTTGGGGTTGTGCTGATAGAACTTTTTTGGTAATATCTCTGGGTGAAATTGACTGCCTGGTTTCTCAGGAGGACATCCAAAGAGGTTTGGGGGTTTCAGACAGAGTGATTAAAGACCTAATCAACAGTTGTAAGCCAGTAACCAGTGCCATATATAGGAAAGTCTGGAAGAGATTAAATTCCTGGCTAAAAGGGTGGTAAACTCTGGAGGTTTGTCACCTTAATGCATTTTATGTATTAAAGTGAAAAACCTTTTGTGGTGCAGCTGCCCCCCAGAGCCCCCTTTTTACATACTTTGACCCGATCTTTCCAGTGACAAGAACAAGCCCAGCAGGTTCCGGCCGCTGTCTTGGGTCCCCATTGGATAAATTGATAGCAGTATGAGCCATTAGCTGCTGGAAGGTGAACTCTGCCCCAGTCTCAAGTCTTTTGCAGACTCTAATAGGGTTTCTTCTAAGATTTCCCTGTATTTGACTCCATGCATCTTCTCGTTGTCTATGTTCAGCTTTCCTGTCCTTACCGAAGAAAAGCATCCCCACAACATGATGCTGCCACCGCCATGTTTCACGGTGGAGATGCTGTGTTCAAGTTGATGTGCAGTGTTAGTTTTCCGCCACACATAGGGGCAGATCCACGTACCTGCGCGTAAGAATCCGCCGGGAGTAGCGTATTTTAAGATACACTCTACCGCCGCAATTTTTATTTTTTTTGAATCCTCAACTAATTTGCACCGTAAGTTACGGCGGCGTAGTGTATCTTTGGCGACATAAGGGCGCGAAATTCAAATGGATGTAATGGGGGCGTGTTTTATGTTAATACGTCGTGACCCGACGTAAACAAAGTTTTTTTTGCGCATGCGCCGTCCATGGGGGTAGCCCAGTGAGCATGCTCGAAATTAACCCGCAACAAGCCAATGCTCACGACGGTGACGTCATTCTACGCAAATCCCTATTCGCAAACGACTTACGCAAACGACGTAAAAAATTCAAAATTGTACGTGGGAACGACGGCCATACTTAACATTGAGTACGCCACCATATAGCAGCTTTAACTATACGCCGGAAAAAGCAGAACGAAAACGACGTAAAAAAATGCACCGGCCGGTCGTAGGTTTGTGGATCGTCGTAAATAGCTAATTTGCACACTCGATGCGGAATTCTACGGGAACGCCACCTAGCGGCCGCCGAAATATTGCACCTTAAGATCCGACGGCGTACTAAGACGTATGCCTGTCGGATCCCTCCGAGAGGCCGTCGGATCTTGTTTTGTAGATACAAAATAAAGATACGATGCAGCAATTTTAAAATTACGCCGGCCTATCAATAGATACGCCGGCGTAATCCTTTTGTGGATCTGCCCCATAGTGTTTTGCTTTTAGGCCAAAAAGTTTAATTTTGGTCTGATCTGACCAGAGCACAGTCTTCCACTTGTTTGCTGTGTCCCCCACATGGCTTCTCGCAAACAGGCCTTCTTAGGGCTTTATTTCAACAATGGCTTTCTTCTTGCCACTCTTCCATAAAGGCCAGATTTGTGAAGTGCACGACTAAGGCCGCGTACACACGGTCGAACATGTCCGCTGAAACTGGTCCGCGGACCAGTTTCTGTGGACATGTCTGACCGTGTGTACGGCCTAGAGGACAGGTTTCCAGCGGACAAAAGTTTCTTAGCAAGCTAAGAAACTTGTCCGCTGGAAACATGTGCGTCGGACATGTCCGATGGTTAGTACACCTAATCGGACATGTCCGGTGGTTATGACGTGTAACCAGCGTCCCGAAATCCTGCGCATGCGTCAAATTGATTCGACGCATGCCTGGAAGCATTGCACTTCCGTGTTTGAGAACGTCGGTGTCTTCTACTTCACCACGTTCTCTGTCCGCAAGGATTTTGGTCTGATGGTGTGTACACACATCAGACCAAAAGCTCCCAGGAGACATGTCCGATGAAAACGGACCGTTTTCATCGGACATGTCTCCTCGTGTGTACGGGGCCTAATAGTTGTCCTGTGGACAGATTCTCCCACCTGAGCTCTGGATTTCTGCAGCTCCTCCATAGTTAACATGGGCCTCTTGGCTGCTTCTCTGATTAATGCTTTCCTTGCCCAGGCTGTCAGTTTAGGTGGACGGCCATGTCTTTGTGGGTTTGCAGTTGTGCCATACTCCATTTTCGGAAGATTGATTGAACAGTGATCCTTGAGATGTTTAAAGCTTGGGATATTTTTTTTATAACCTAACCTTGCACTAAACTTTTCCACAACTTTATCCCTCACCTGTCTTGTGTGTTCCTTGGCTTTCATGATACTGTTTGTTCACTAAGGTTCTCTAACACACCTCCGAGGGCTTCACAGAACAGCTGTATTCATACTGAGTCTAAATTACCCACAGGTGGACTCTGATTACTAATTGGGTGACTTCTGAAGGCAAATGGTTCCACTAGATTTTAGTTAGGGGTATCAGAATAAAGGGGGCTGAATACAAATGCACGCCACACTTTTCAGATATTTATTTGTAAAAAAAAATTGAAAGCCATTAATCATTTTCCATTCCACTTCACAATTATGTGCCACTTTGGTCTATCTCATAAAATCCCAATAAAATATATTTACGTTTTTGGTTATAACATGACAAAATGTGAAAAATTTCAAGGGGTGTGAATACTTTTTCAAGGCACTGTATGTAAGATGAAAACAATATGTTTGTATGGTTTTAAGGTTTAGAAAACATTACGTGGGGTAGTAGCCTAGCTTGAAGATTACTTATGTTGGAGTGTCATAGGAAAGTATGACTATTCACCATGTTACTCCATGTGAACAAATATTTAAATGGTGGGTGGATGGATACATACACATGTTAACTTAAATCTCAATATCAGGATCCAAGTATTAATCATAATTCAGGCACAGATTCGCATTATAATAAGGTTAAAGATGAAGCCCAGGCAAACATTATTACATACAGTTTATTTGATATTGTGGCATTGTTCTCTGTTTTCTAAGTCCCCTGCCCACATACAATCTGATAATGGGAGTTGCCTATCCAACAGGTTAAAAAGTGGCAGCAGAATTCGCTCTCTCAATGACACCATGCCACAATGCACTGTGGGTACAAGCCTTTGCAGGCACTTTTTTTTAGCTATATAGCGCCTGCAAAGCGCCCCAGTGTGAAAGGGGTCTTAATGCCCACTGAAACCTAGTGTGCGGCAGTAACATGATATACAAGTGCATTGCCATTCATTTTGAATGGTAATCTAACACAGTGTTTCTTAACTCCAGTCCTCAAGGCGCCCCAACAGGTCACGTTTTCAGGATTTCCATTATTTTGCACAGGTGACTTGATCAGTTTCACTGCCTTAGTAATTACCACAGCCATTTAATCTGAGGGAAATCCTTAAAACATGACCTGTTGGGGCACCTTGAGGACTGGAGTTGAGAAACACTGCTCTAACATATATGCACAACCCCTGTGCTACAGCACACCCTTGTACATCACAATGCACTAAGGCCCCGTACACACGACCGGATCGATCCGCTGGGATTGATCCGCGGATCATTTCCAGCAGATAGATCCGGTCGTGTGTACGGCCTAGCGGACATTTTCCAGCGGATAAAAATCCAGCCGGCGGATTTTCAGCGGATAAAAATTTCTTAGCATGCTAAGAAATCTATCCGCTGGAATCCTGTCCGCCGGACTTATCCAGTCGTCTGTACAGATTCACCGGATAAGTCCGTCCGATCCCATCCCTCGCATGCGTTGTATTGATTCGACGCATGCGTGGAACTATTTACCTTCCAGGGTCGCGCACGTCGCCGCGTCATCGTCGCGGCGACGGCGCAGCCACGTCACCTCAGATGTATTCCGCTGGGATTTTGATCTGATGGTGTGTACAGCCATCAGATCAAAATCCGCCAGAGGATTTACCTGCTGGAAACGGTCCGTCGGACCGTTTCCAGCGGAAATCCTCTCGTCTGTACGAGGCCTAAGCGTATTATAGTACACCGCTGAAAGTTACTGCAGAAGTTATTTAATTTTTTTACTTCATTTGGGTCCATCCTATGATACAGCACATTGCAATGCATGGCGTACACCAGTGAAGTATGGTGTGAATCTATTTTTGTAGAAGTCAATCAGTTGAAAGTGAGTCTTCACTGTGGCACTAGAGGGCAATAACATCCACTCTGATAACCTGCACTGGCCCATTTTTTCAGCCAAGAGTTGACTTCACACTAAATTAGTTTACAATTTGATGTCAATACGGTAGAGAACTGAAACATAGCAGTTTTCTTTTTTCTTCTGAAATATCAACAGAATAACTGAAACCAGGACCAGGTGGCATCTGGAGGTGGGAGCAAACTAAGTGTTAAATAAGGTTTCCTAGCTAAGCCTTTTCAGCTTCATCAAACTCTGATAAAGAGCAGAGGCCACATGCAAAGAAGAAAGGAATGATTGTTGAAAAACATTGAGAGAAAGCAGCTAAACACACCAGCGTTAACCATAAGCTGGACTGACTAGGGTCAATCCAACATCAGAGGTTGTTAGCCCAGGTTACGGGAAATGTGATTTATGCCACCTGGTTTGTAACGTTACTATGTTCAGATGCACTTTTCTGTCCTGATGGCAACCTCCATTAGTGAACTGTGACTTCATGGTCCTGTATGAATTCAGTCTACGATTTCATTCTTGTTTTCATTCTTCTGCAAGTGCTTTTGTTTTAGTGCTTGGCTCATCCTGCAAACTGTTGGGACTATTGCTTAAGTTGAGAGACAGTTTCAAGAGCACAAATCTGCAGCTGACATGCTGTGGTAACATACAGCACTCTACCAAACTTCAATACAACACTTAATACTTTTCATTTTTCTTACATAATGCATATCAATTTCCACGATAGCAGCTGAAGCTTCCCCCCCCCCCTCTGTTTTTTTTAGTAGGAAGCTTAAATAATAATACTTAAAGGATAATCGCTAATTTTTCTATGGTATGTAAATTTTTCCAACCCATTTTATGTTTTTCATTGTAATATGTTTCAGTAGTTACACATTATTTGTCATTGTATGCAATGGTTTAGGGTTGAGGTCAAATCATATGTTTTTTTGAAGAACTGAAGAAATATCTGCATTAAAGAAATCAACTTATTATTTAAAATTTTGGCCTGCAGTTACTATATTTTTTATGTAATTATTATTGGTTACTGATAATCTATATGTTGATATCGAACATACAAGATCATTTAGCAAAATATCGTAGACAGAATATTTCTGAACCAGAAGCGGCTGTGTGGGGGATGCTACAATTTCTAGATATTGCTAAGTACTCTAATTGGGTGTCCAAACTTTATGCATTTAAAAAAAAAATCCAGGCTGTTAAATGTAAAACAAGAAAATAATAATACATTAATTGTGCAATAAAATTAAATTGCAAAAATATGTCATGTTTAATCCCTGTGGAGGTTAAATTATCTTATTTTCATGAAGAAAATCAAAATCACATCATTTGACTAAAGGTACCAAAACCTTTTGCATACAGTTGTATGGGGCTGGATTTTGTTTTATGCATTGTTTTACCTCCAACCTTTTAGTTTACTAATGCAGATATTTATTCTTTAGCAGGAGTTGGAAATGTTTCCACATGCTCGGATGATATGATGGAACTAATCAGTATTTAAGCAGTTTTGTCGTATCTTAAACAGTCCTTAAATTTTATTATATATTTTTTTTTAGCACATACGTAGTAACATAATGTGGTTTTAAGAAGGATTTACAATAGCAAAATAAGCATTCATTAACAGGTACATTGAGTCAATGTTTTTAGGACAATAGATACATTAATACTTATAAAAATGAACATTTGTGGGGAAAAACATGTTGCCTTTATAATGTTTAAAAATGTGTAAAAAATATTTGCTAACCTTTTTTTTTATTTGACCTCATGTTCTTAATATGATTTGAGTCAGGAATTATAAACAATTATTATAGCTAGCACAAGATGCATTAGCTCATTATTATAGTACTTTAGGGGTACAGTTTGCAAGGTATACATCACTAGCAAACTTTTGCGCATGTTTGGATAGTATTGCAATTTCATTAAGCAGCACTGATCACATTTGGCATGTTCAGCAGACGGCGATCAGACATTAGGAAATTATCCAGTTGCAGAGTAATGTCTTGCCCCCTTACAGGCACCAAGACAAGCTGTATTGTATTTTACCAGTGTGCATGTCTGCTTGTGCTCAGCAGACACCCCTGCAGGCAGATTCAATAAGGAAAACCAGTATCTATTGGAAAGAAAGTCCATCCTGGCCCAAGTTCCCAGACTTTCACTTCCCATCCAGGATTCCTTTCTAAGGGGATGTTTGTCATAACCCTCAAACCTCAGGGTCCGATAGAAATCATCTGCTATCTGTAGGTAAAAACACCTTTTAGAATAAAGCTACAGGCAAAAAATGTGTCCTTTACTCCAGTTTTATTTATATTTAGTGTTTTTAATTAATGCTAACATGATTATTACAACTATATCTTATATAGCTTACCATAAAACCCTTAAAGTGAAATTCCAGTTTATTTCTATGTATAATATGTACAATTTTTATATTATGGATTATTATAATTGTTGAATGTCTGATTAGAAACAACAATTGAATCCACATATTCGGCAATTTATTTTGTTTCACCGACAACGGTGTGCCTGTGCGGCTGAATGTGGCTGCCCACAGTCACTTCCTGGTACCATTGTCTGTGTCTGTGCATGTAACACAGCTCAGCCCTGTGCACACCATGGCCAGTCCCACCCATGCCTTGCCTGGTGCCGCCAGTCTCACCCGATTTATGATGTCATATGTTTTCTCATGAATGACAATGCACAAGTGTCCTCATTCATGAAAGTTCTCTAAGAGGAGAAACAGAAGGAAGGAGACACACTCATTAACTGCCCTGGCTATATGAATGGACTGCAATGCATTAAAAATGGTACAAGCACACATTAAGAAAATTGTACACGTAACAATGGACTTATAGGGCTAGATTCAGGTAGGGGCGCGCATAGTTACTGCGGCGCATCGTATCGTATTTACGCTACGCCGCCGTAAGTTCGAGAGGCAAGTGCTGTATTCACAAAGCACTTGCCTTCTAAGTTACGGCGGCGTAGCGTAAATGGGGGCGGCGGAATTCAAATGAGGATGAGGGGGCGTGTTTTATGTTAATTCTTGGTGACCCGACGTGATTGACGTTTTTCCCGAACGGCGCATGCGCCGTCCGTGGAATTTCCCAGTGTGCATTGCTCCAAAGTACGCCGCAAGGACGTCATTGGTTTAGACGTGAACGTAAATTACGTCCAGCCCTATTCGCGAACGACTTACGCAAACAACATAAAAAATTCAAATTTTGGCGCGGGAACGACGGCCATACTTAACATTGCGTGCGCCTCCTAATAGCAGGAGTAACCTTACGCCGAAAATGCCTAACGTAAACGATGTAAAAAAATAGCTCCGGGCGTACGTAAATTTGTGAATCGGCGTATCTAGGTCATTTGCATATTCTACGCCGAAAACGACGGAAGTGCCACCTAGCGGTCAGCGTAAATATGCACCCTAAGATACGACGGTGTAAGAGACTTACGCCAGTCGCATCTTAGGCTAATGTCGGTGTATCTTTCTTTCTGAATACAGAAAGAAGATACGCCGGCGCATATTTGAATTTACGCAGCGTATCTATAGATACGCCGGCGTAAATTCTCTCTGAATCTAGCCCATATTGTTTAACTGATTGTGGGAAGTTATTTGAACCTAAGCCTTTCCTTCCGTTTTAGTTTAATTTAAGAGGTTGATTTACTAAAACTGGAGAGTTCAAAATCTGGTACAGCTGTGCATAGAAACCAGCTTCAGCTTATCAAATCAAAGCTTAAAGTGGATGTAAACCCCCCAAAAAAATGTTTTTGATGTCACAATGTAGAGAATAAGATTTCCTATCATCTGTGCCCAGTCTTGCCACACATAGTTAATCCAGCTCTGAGCAATCCACTTTTATTGTTCAGTGAAAATTAACAGACTTCCAGATAAAAACCTGTCTAAATAAAAAGTCCTTTCCGTCCCCTTTTTGGGGTTACATCTACTTTAATTTAACAAGCTGAACTTAGAAGCTGATTGTGCACAGCTGCACCAGATTTTGCACTCTCTAGCTTTAGTAAATCAACCCCTAAGTTAGGTTTAGCGTGGGATTGCCAGCATGGTGACCCAGTTTAAGTGGTTGTAAAGGCAGAAGGTTTTTTTATCTTAATGCCTTTTATGCATTAAGATAAAAAGCCTTCTGTGTGGAGCAGCCCCCCTCACCCCCCTTATATTTGCCTGAGCCCCATCTCTATCCAGCAATGTCCATGAGTCCCACAGCTCTGCCTCCTGATTGGCTGAGACACAGCAGTGGCACCATTTGCTCCCGCTGCTGTCAATCCAATCAGTTAGCCAATCAGGAGAGAGAGGGGGTGGGGTCAAACCGCAGCTCCATATCTGAATGGACACATGGAGCTGCAGCTCAGCTTGGGTGCCCCCATAGCAAGCGGCTTGCTGTGGGGGCACACGACAGGAGGGAGGGGCCAGTAGCAGCGAAGAGAGACCCGAGAAGAGGAGGATCTGAGCTGCACTGTGCAAATCCACTGCACAGAGCAGGTAAGTATAACATGTTTGTTATTAAAAAACAAAACAAGACTTTACAACCACTTTAAACTCTCTTACATTGCATGGTGCTGTCTTCCTAACATATTTCAGGTACTGGCAGTTAGAGGGGGAGATTTCTATGTAACTTACAGTAAGAAGAATGCACAGGGAGTGTTTCATTGCTGTAATAATATAAAATGTTGCCCTTCAGAGGCTGAAAATTGTCATATTCTAGCCGTATAGCTTGACAAGTGTCATCTACAATTGTTAAATTGCTATTTTGTAAAACAAAAGACAAATTAGAAATAACACAATCTAATGGAGTCACTAACTATAATGTATAGTTTACCAATATTTTTTAAATAATCATATCTCTGGTTATTATGAGGTACACAGTATTAAAGTGGAACTAAATCCTTCAATTTAACGTTTTTCCAAAATAGTTACATTCGAGGCATGACGTGAATGATAACTGTTATAAGTGCTTGTGCTCTTAACTAATCTGTCAAGCCATCAAATGGCTCGCATCATAACTGACCACATGTCACTAACACTGATCAGAATTGCAGAGGCTAAGATGGCAGTTTCTTTGGTTGTAAAAGATAGGAGGATCAAGTTTCACTTTAACTAAGTCTTATAGTATACCTAGAGCTTGACATCATAGTGGTGGACAAATATGAATGTAAGCGGGGGGTAGAACACAACAGGAAGTGGTCAAAACAGAGGTCCATGACTTGTACCAAGTGGAAGCTAACATATTCACTAGACAGATATACAGTGGGGAAAATAATTATATGATCCCCTGCAGATGGTGTTCTTGGGGTCATAATCAGCATTTTTCTTCCTCCAAACATGATGAGTTGAGTTAATGCCAAAGCGCAAAATTTTGGCCTCATCTGACCACAACATTTTCTCCCAATCCTTCTAATCATTTAGATGTTCATTGGCAAGCTTCAGACAGCCCTGTACATGTGCCTTTTTGAGGAGGGGGACCTTGTGGGCTGCAGGATTTCAATCCATGGCGGCGTATTGTGTTACCAGTGGTTTGTTTGGTCACTGTGGTCCCAATTACCTTGAGATCATTCACAAGCTCCTACCGTCTAGTTCTGAACTGATTCCCATGATCATCCTTCCCCCATAAGGCAAAATCTTACATGGAGCTCCAGGCCTGGGGCGATTGATATTTATTTTGTATTTCTTCCGAATGATTGCTCCAGCAGTTGTCTTCATCTCACAAAGATTCTTGCTGATGGTCCTTTAGCCCATTCCAGCCTTGTGCAGGTCTACAAGCTTGTCCCAGACGCCCTTTGACAGAAAGAGATTATGTGGACAGGTGTTTTTTATACACAGAACAAGTTGTCGTTAGGAGCACCTTCCTAAATTGACAGGACTAATCTGTGTACCACATGAGCACATACTGTAGCCAGTCTGTGGGAGCCAAAATTATTGTTGGTTAGTAGGGGATCAAATACTTATTTTACTCACTGAACTGCATCTCAATTTATAACATTTGTATCGTGATTTTTTTCTGGATTTGTGGTTGATATTCTGTCTCTGTTATTTAAATACACCTATGATCAAAATGATAGACCCTTTATTTCTTTGTAAGTGGGCAAACTTACAAAATCTGCAGAGAATCAAATAATTATTTTCCCCACTGTATATGTTAAAGGAGCGGGCATGAGAGCTTAAAAAAGTTTGCTGTTACATTAGCACCGTTGGTACAAACACCAAAAGAGAGCCTTGTATCGGGTTAAGGGCCCTTGCAAAGTTTTGATAGTCTGTGAAAACACTTTAGCGTTTTTGATAGTTTGGCGTTTTAAAATTTTAATTTCATTCTTCTAATTTATAAATGTTACAGGAATGTTATTTAAATATATAGACATATACATTTATTCTGCTTCCATTACAGAGAGGGGCAAGTGATAATTAAATTCAAGTAGCAAAGTGGTTACTAAAAAGATAAACACTAATACTTGGTAAAGCAGTCACTGTGGAAAGAGTGAACAGTCTTGATTAAAATGTAATTACTGAGCTTGCATTCCTCTCTAGGGATATTCAATATCCATCAACTTTCCCTTGCTACTACACTGAGGCAACATACACTGCTCAGAGTTCATCTAAGAAAAGACAATTTATCGATCGAGTTCAGAGATTGTTTTGTGAAGTTGCCTTGTATGGTCAGCGAAAACAAAATGGGAAATAAAAGCTCCATTTGTAGGTCTGCATGGAAGGCATTTATAACCAGTCAGCTTAAAGCCTAGTTTAAGTCTCAGAAAAAAATCCTACAAAAAAATATAAAAAATAAAGGTGTAGTAAAATTGTCTCTCCTTTATTTTGTTTTTTTTTATCATTTTTTTAAACACCACTAGCCCCAGTTGAAAATCCCCTTGCCTCCTAGTATGATGCAGAGAAGGACCGCTGTTCTTAAATCGCAGCAGTCCTTCTCTGCAGAATACTAAGGCCCCGTACACACGAGAGGATCGATCCGCTGAAATTGATCCGCGGATCGGTTTCAGCGGATAGATCCCCTGGTGTGTACAATCCAGCGGATATTTTTCCGCAGATTTTTTCCCCCGAGGAAGGATTTCCAGCGGATCAAAATCTCTTAACATGCTAAGAAATCGATCCGCTGGAATCCATTCCAACGGATTGATACACTGGTCTGTACAGACTCACCGGATCAATCCGTCCGAATCCATTTCCCGCATGCGTCGTAATGATTCGACGCATGCGTGGAAGTCCTTATATGACAGCGTCGCGCACGTCGCCGCGTCATCATCGCGGCTACGGCGCGACGCGTCACCGCGGACGGAATTCTGCGGGGATTTTGATCTCATGGTTAGTACAACCATGAGATCAAAATCCGGCAGAGGATAAATCCTCTCGTGTGTACTAGGCCTTAGAGGCATTGAAAACTCACAAGCTTGCTACACCTTCTTTTTTTTTTTTGTATATTATTTTTAAAATGAAAGGCTCCAGAGCTAGTATTTTTCAGGTTTGTCTTGCCACTGGTGGTGTTAAATAAAGTGATGTTTGCTTACATATCTCTGAGACTCTAAGAACATGATTTCTTTAAGTCCCCTGATATTTCTTTTCCATAATAATTTTTATTGACATTCCCACCACCCCCCCCCCCCCCCCCCCAAAATTCACAAATAATAAAATTGAGTGTAACAAGTAACAGGTTTCTATACAATTTCAAAAACACATGCCCAAGAGGACTGAACATAGTAAAAGGAAGGGTTGGTATAATGGAGTGAGGACAGCAACCCAGCTACATAATTACCGTACCTTTCAGCTCTGATAAAAGGACAACATGTGCTTCCAAGAATACTGCAGTATATTATGTGAATATTATATCTTAATATTGTTCAAAGAAAAGTATAGGATTTATTTAAAAAAAAAATTATACTTAACTAGGTGGATGCAGCATCAATCCCTCGCTGGCTCTGCACTGAGAACTGAGTTATTAAACACTGCTGATTGCTTAGTTTTCAGAATTCTGTGAGCAGGGAGTCTGGGACTGTCAGTCTTGGGCTCTCTGCCCTGTCCCTCCAGTGCTCACTGGAGCACTGGGATGTGGAGGGGGCGGGAAGCACTGGCTCAGGCTCTCTGTGGATCGCTGAGAGGCCAAGCCAGCTGTCAGTTGAGGCTTCTGGGCAGATCTCGGCCATGTAGTCATGATCTTTTCAGAGCCTGGACAGCCTCTGTACCATCAGCTGACCGTACATGAGGCCTGCTATTGGCTGAAAACAGATCACAGGAGTGCAGAACGAACTGCACTCATGTGATCAATAGGAGTATATATAATTTTGGCTAAACTTCTCTTTTTAAAAAGGACCAATAGATGTTCAGAAAGAGTAATCTTGAGATGCTTGCTCCAGATTATGAACACCCTGGTAAAATGAAAAATGATCGACTGCTGTACAACCAGCATACCATTTTTCTTTTGTTTAATTGCTGCTGCCAACTGTAGCTGGCATCAATAATCATTGTATTCTGACAGCTGGGAAACCTCCTGCTGTCAAAATACAATAGCATGGTGGGAGGGATTCCCCCATCAAAACAAACTTTGTTGATGGGGAAATTGAGTGGTTTTCTTTCCTTCAACCTCTGAAGAAAAGAAAATTGCATAATGTATGGCCAGCCTAAGTCAGAGTGTCAATATGACACAGATTTCAATGGTGACCCATACAGTGCATTTCAAAAAGAATGACCTGATTGTAAAACCTTATATCTGTGCAACCACGCACCGCCAGTAAATGAAACCTGTACTACTTGAAGAGGTGTGGCCTAAAATTTCAAATGATGGCCACTAGATACCACTACTAGCGCCCAAATAGATGCTAACCTCAGTCGTTAACAAGATGACATCTATGCAACACAAGGTGTTTTGTGTTGTCCAATTTAGCAATACTGAGTCCATAATATTGGTGCAGCGTGTGGTTCGACAGTGTTTCGGGATTGATCCACCAGTGGCAAAGAACATTTGTCATTGGTATAAACAATTTGAAGAATCGTGGAATGGTCCAGGGCGACTACGCACCTCAGAGGAAGATGTGGAACAAATTTAAGAGTCTTTTCAGTGAAGCCTGCATAAGTCTGCTCTTCGTGCTAGCCAAGGACTTGAGATCCCTAATATGACTGGCGTGTGTTTAGACGATGTTTGAGTCTGAGGCCATACCAATTGCAACTGGCGAAAGCTCTTCGTATGGCAGAATAAAACGTGTAGATTTCTGTCATATAAGCAATGTTTCATCTAACACTCTTAGGCCCCGTACACACGACCGAACATGTCCGCTGAAACTGGTCCGACGGACCAGTTTCAGCAGACATGTTCGGACAATTGTCCGGTGGATCGGACAGTTTCCAGCAGACAAATGTTTCTTAGCATGCTAAGAAACATGTCCGCTGGAAGCCTGTCCGTCAGACATGTTCGGTCGTCTGTACAGACTCACCGGACATGTCAGATCGGCCGAAAGCCCTCGCATGCGTGGAAGCATTGACCTTCCAGGGCCGCGCACATCGCCGCGACGGCGAGGCCAGGTCACCGCGTATCGTGTCCGCGCGGATTTCTGTCTGATGGTGTGTACAACCATCAGACAGAAATCCGGCAGCGGACGCAGCGGACATGTCTGCTAAAAACTCCCTGCAATGGTTATACAGACTTTATGGTCAGTTGTTGGTGTTAACCTGTAAAGCCCTGTACACATGATCGGTTTGTCCGATGAAAACAGACCGATGGACTGTTTTCATCGGTCAAACCGATCGCGTGTGGGCCCCATCGGTTTGTTTTCCATCTGTGAAAAAAAAATATAAAAAAGTTTTAAATTTTTCCTATGGACAAAAAAACGATAGAAAAAAACAATCGTCTGTGTGTAAGTCCATCGGTCAAAAATCCACTCATGCTCAGAATCAAGTCGACGCATGCTCGGAAGCATTGAACTTAATTTTTCTCAGCACATCGTAGTGTTTTACGTCACCGCGTTTGGACACGGTCGGATTTTTGCCTGATGGTGTGTAGGCAAGACTGATGAAAGTCGGCTTCATCGGATATCCGACGAAAAAATCCATTGGATTAGATTTCATCAGAAATCACATAAAACAGGTGAAGAACATACATATTCCAAGCAGCTAGTGAGTGTTCTGGGAACTGAAGACAGGACATCAGCACTGGGAAGCCAAAGTGCTAACCTCTTAGCCGCTCTGCCAACCTGATCATTTTGTTTGAGCTTGATTCTTTTACTTCTTCATCTAGTAACGTTCTGCTAATAAAGTAACTTAACATGGAAATGTGAATACATTAGAAACAATTTGCTTTGGTTCTTCAGCATCTTTTAATCCCGTTGATTAAATAAGGAAAGTGCTTTTCATGACAATTTCATGATAACTAAATTATAAGTTCACTTTCATTTTTTTTTTCCTTTCACGTAATCAAATGTTCCTGCTGAATTTCATCTGCGATATTCTGGAGAGGTTGTATGCCTGTAATTCTCTAATTGGATATGACTTTAAAATTAAAATGTTAAGACTGTTACTTAGAGCGCGGGTGAGTCGATTACAAAATAAGAGATGATGCAAGCATTTATCTGGCAGACATAAACATATTACTCCTTTTAATTGAACATTTTCTTAATCAGTTCCCAGCCAGTGGGATCTTCAGCATACAGAGCGCCGTGCACCACTGGTTTAGAAGCTTCTTTGTTAACCCTAAGTCTGCCTTGGGGTCTGCACACCGCATAGCAGACAGTTCCTATCCAGCAATAAAACAGTTACAGCAGTAATGGTGTTTGCACATTGTATGGCAATGTATTTCTCAAATATCCACATTCTTAATGATCTCTAGCACCAGTTTTTAATTAATTTAGTAATTTTGCAATGCAGTGATCAAACTAGCTGCTCATGGGAGCTTGAAGTTGTTGAAAGCAAAGCATACTTTATCCACTTCCAGCCTGTTAAAAAAAAAAAAGGAAAAATATGCTGGCTTCCTTCAAATGAATCAATAAATGACTTGAACGAGGAGATTGAAGAGCATTTTTCAAGGCTTTTAAGCTGCATGTTTGTACTCCAGTTAGGAGACACCTGCATTTCCATATCTATACATGTATCAAACCCACCACGCCTATAAAAGGGGCATCTTATTGATTGAACCCAGATGTTCTTAACATTCTCTATTACTCACATCAAACCTTTTATTCTGCCTCATTAAAATTCTCAGCCTTAGACGATTTCTAATTATATTGTCTAATAAACGAAACCTTTAGAAGCCATTTGCATATTATATGAAGAAATCTCACCCAACAAAATCGCTGTGGATTCAATTAACATAATAGCTAATTATGGGATTCATCATCCCTTTAGTGTTACTGTGTTTTCATCTTCCTCCTGTTCTAGCCTACAGCATTTAAGTTTTGAATTATAGCTCCTAAATATTGACTTTTAACTATGTTTAATTGGGAAGTGAACATCTTTATGGAACCATAACGGGTGGTTAATTTCTACTTTTCGTAGCAGCTCATTGACTGCGTTATTTTTAATGATAACTTGACTTCAAAATAAAAACATATTTCAGATATTCTAAATGTAACATATTTTTCCCAGGTGTCAGGTTCTTACGATGTTTATGCATGATAGAGCTGACATGACATTGCTAGCTGGCTTAGAACAGTGATTCCAAAAGTGTGGAACATGTACTGCCAATAATGCATGTCCCCATTTAGCTGGTAGACAACAGGACTGAAATGTTTTACTGTGAAAATGTAATAATTAAAAAAATAATTAGTGTTAAGGTGCAAATGATAGGTAAGACTTCCTCAGAAATGTATGGCACTCTTGAAGCTTAGGGTGTGAACAGTGATAACAGAGGAACTATAATGACTATGTGCACAAAATATTCACCTTTATTACCATAATAGGTGGTTTGTTTTCGAGGCTATAATGTGAACATGCTGCTCAAAGTTTGTGAAATCTAAGAAAATGCTAAAATGAAGAAATAATTATTTTTAACTGTTTTTTAGGCCTCTTGCACACTGGTCTTTTTTTGCAGCTGCTTCTAGGGGCATCAGACATGTTTTTTTTCTGCGTCTAAACTCACCTTCAAGTTAGCCTATGGGGTTGATTTACTAAAACTCGAGAGTGCAAAATCTGGTGCAGCTCTGCAAAGAAACCAACCAACTTCCAAGATTTTTTGTTAAAGCTTAAATGAACAAGCTGAAGTTAGAAGCCGATTGGATACCATGCACAGGTGCACCAGATTTTACACTCTCAAGTTTTAGTAAATCAACCCCTATGTGTCCATGGGCCTTTAGCAGCGTTTAGTGGGAAGGGCTTTTAGAGGCAGAAAAACTGCCAGTGCATCCAGAAATAAAACTTGAAAAATTGCTTGATGCTTGGTAACTCTAAGGCCCCGTACACACGGTTGGTTTGGTCCGATGAGAATGAACCAAAGTTCATTTTCATCGGACCAAACCGAACGTGTGTATAGGCTATCGGTCTGTTTTCCTTCGGTCCAAAATGTTAAAACATGCTTCAAAACCGAACCGATGGACCGCTGCCCCATCGGTCCAAAACGATGGTTAGTACAGAAAAGCATTGGTTCAAAACCTGCGAATGCTCAGAATCAAGTCGACGCATGCTTGGGAGCATTGAACTTCGTTTTATTCAGCACGTCGTGTGTTTGACGTCACCGCGTTCTGACCCGATCGGATTTTGGACTGACGGTGTGTACACATATCAGGCCGTACAGCCACTTCAGAGGTGAACCGATGAAAATGGTCCGTCAGACCATTCTCATCGGTTTTGTCCGACCGTGTGTACGGGCCCTAAGCGTGTTTAGCACTTGAGCATTATTTAATTTCAATGGCCAGAATAAATAATTATACTGGCTAATGAAATAAATTAACACCCAAGGACTTGACGCCTGTAAACCGTCCTAAATGCTCCTTAGTGCGTTACACTTTTACAAGCGTCAGGCCTTTTTTCTGCCAAAATGCTGCTGCCAGGAGGGAAGGCTTTTCAGAGAGTTTCCAAAACGTCCTGTGTGCAAGAGGTCTGAGGTGTGAAATGAGTTAATCATTTAGCCTTGTCTTAGTCCAATAATGAATTGTCTTTTATAGTAACATTCGTCTACAATAACAATGTAACCCTTTGTCGAACTGATTGCTTGATGTGAATATTATGCCGCGTACACACAATCGTTTTTCAGCATGAAAAAAAATTTCATTTTTCAGCATGTCCAAAAAAAATACGTTTTTCCAACTTCATCATTGAAAACGATGTTGCCCACACACCATCGTTTTTGAAAAAATGATGAACAAAGCGCGGTGACGTACAACACGTACGACGGCACTCTAAAGGGGAAGTTCTATTCGCCTTTGGGCTGCTTTTAGCCGATTCCTCATTGGCTTACCACTGCATACTCTATCCCCCCTTCAGTCCATCATGAATGCTGCTGCCAGACTCATTCACCTTACCAACTGCTCTGTCTCTGCTGCTCCTCTTTGTCAATCCCTCCACTGGCTTCCACTCATCCAACAAATTAAATTCAAAATACTAACTAAGACCTACAAAGCCATCCACAATTCTGCCCCTAGCTACATCACTGACCTAGTCTCTAAATATCAACCTAATCGTTCTCTTCGTTCTTCTTAAGACCTCCTGCTCTCTAGCTCTCTCATCACCTCCTCCCATGCTCGTCTACAGGACTTTTCCAGAGCCTCTCCAAGCCTATGGAACTCCTTACCCCAAACTATCCGTCTATCTCCTTCTCTATTAGCTTTTAGAGGATCCCTGAAAACCCTCCTCTTCAGAGAAGCCTATCCTACCCACATCTAACAACTGTATTTAAATTTTGTCCATCTGATCACCCCCCACATCTACTACCCTCTGTTCCACTTGACCCTCCCTTCTAGATTGTAAGCTCTAACAAGCAGGGCCCTCTGATCCTTCCTGTATTGAATTGAATTGTATTGTAACTGTAATGTCTTCCCTGATGTTGTAAAGCGCTGCGTAAACTGTTGACGCTATATAAATCCTGTATAATAATAATGTATAATAATTCCTTGTTAGTAAAAGACGATTCGCGTTTTGTCTGTTACAGCGTGATGAATGTGCTTTTACTCCATTATGAATGGTAGTTTTACCAGAGCGAGCGCTCCCGTCTCATAACTTGCTTCTGGGCATGCGCGGGTTTAAAACTTCATTTTTTGCCCACACACGATAATTTTTTACAACACGAAAAACGACATTTTAAAAAACGACATGAAAAAATGCAGCATGTTCTAATTTTTTTTTTGTCGTTTTTCAGAAGCCGAAAAACGATGTGAAGCCCACACACAATCATTTTAAATGACGTTTTAAAAAATCTCTTTTTTTTTAATGCTGAAAAATTATTGTGTGTACGCGGCATTAGAACTGCATCATTGTTTTATCAGTTTCATTCAGGACCTCTGCTGCTTGTTACAGTATCTTCATTCCTGTCCCTGGATGGAACTGTTTCAGTAACAAGTAACTACTCCCAGTATCTTAGTACAGTTACGGTGATGAAGAGAATGCAGCTCTATTCACTAGTGGCACAAGGCTGAAAGTGTCAATTTAATAGGTTAAATCTTGGTTAAAAACTTAAAGCGTTCCTTTAAAGCATGTTACACCACACAATGCTTGTGCTCTGTATTTTGACCCCCTGTATCACCTTGAATACCTGGCTGATCCTGACAGTTTCTACCCTCCCCTCTGTATGCTGACTCCAATATATCAGGGCTGCTGAGCCCTGACACCATGGTCAGCTTACGTGCCTCAGTCATAGGCTGCTATGTGCAGCTCTCTTGTCTCCCTCTGTCCTCCCCCTCCCCTCCCTGCCTGTCACCTGTCCTAGTGCCTATGCTTTATTACAAAAAAAATATCTCTACCTGTTTTAACAGTGTCTTATAGCGATCACATGACTCCAGGCTCTCTGCTCCTCTCCTCTCTGGCTGACACATCAACAGGGGAATCTCAGCCCCACCCACTGGAGATATCACACAGGAAGAGCTGAAAACCTGGAGTCATCCCTGGGAGATGCAGGTAGAACAGGTAGAAATCTTTTTTTTTTTGTTTTTTTAGAAAGCACAGGCACTAGGATGCAGCTTTTTATCTGAAAGAGGGGATGGTATAAAGATACGATAGTGGCTTAACAACCACTTTAAATTAAATATGTACCCATGCAGACTGCAATTTCCTCTTTTTAAAATGCTACTGCCCCGGGGGGATCTCTGGTTTCAGTACTTTGAGTCATAAACATGATCAAGCATGCAGGATTTCTAGTGTGGTGTTAGGTCGGTGACCTGAATTTTCTCTTCTGCAGTTGAGGTTAGGCTGGCCATACATTAATCATATTTTCTTTTGTTCAACCAGCAGGTTGAAGGGAAAAAAAAAATTTGATTCCCTCATCCACTCATTTAAGGTGGATGGGGGTATCAATCTCACTGTGCTATTGTGTTCTGACAGCAGGGAGACTTTCCTGCCATCGGAATATAGTCGGTGGCACTGATCGTTTGGTAAAAACTTGACAGGCTGGTTGTACATAAGTTGATCAGAAGATCAGCTTCTGTATAACCAGCCTGCCCATACATGGATCAGAAATTTGAACGGTCCTGTGGGCATGTTGTTTGACAACATATTTGCATTCAGCCCACCTGACTGACTCTTAGGACTGCCCTGACATAATTTTCTTGATAATAATTATCATGAATAGATCTGTAAATGTTTAAGGAGATCATCAAAAGGCAATGTGTGTGTGTGTGTGTGTGTGTGTGTGTGTGTAAATATAAACAAATAGGTTGGCGTTACAAGGATACATTTTCACCAGCACAGCAGATTTTCTATCAGGAATTGCCAAAGAACAAAATGCCAGATATGAGTTCTTTTGGCTCCACTGACAGCTCACATAGGGCAATAGACTGCACAGTAAATCAATTTCTATTCAGGTTGGGAAACGTCCATATATGTACCATAGCTACAAATAGTAGCACTGTTGCATTGTGTGTGTAAAAAAAACATATAACATTTTTTTTTTTTTTTTTCTCGGTAACAGTGATTGTTTTAAGATCTGCTGATGTTGGTAGGTTTGCTCCATATTGTGTTGGCCACAAGCTGAATAAGATTAACATCTGATGGCTTACTATGGATAGACTATTGTTACACCTTCACACATCTGACTGGGAATACACTGGTAGTAATTGTGACAGATAACCTTGGCACAACAAAGCCAGAAAAAAAAGCTGATTATCTCATCTGGAAAGATGCTTCCAGTTCCTTCTTATTCTTTTTGACAGTACAGAGATAAGCCTAGGACCTCTATTCACAGCCTGTGGTGTATACCCTAAGTAGTGCATGGGGTGGTTAAAAAGGGATGTTTCAGCAGCTGAACCATTTGCAAATTAACATGTATATCATAAACTCCACCCATTGTCTACTCCGGTTTTGAAAAGAAAGAATGGTCAAGTGGGAAAAATCAGAACTTCAAAAAAAAACCTCCCCTTTTTTAACTTTTTTGATTTGCACTTCCTATTTGCAATGAAGACTGATCTCTTGATTAGCTATAGTGTGTAGTGCTAGCATATATCTTTACCATAAGGAAAGAGCAATACTCTTTGAAACATACATTTTTATCTTACCCTTTTAAAATCCTATAATGTTCAATGTCCATTTGTTGAAATCACTTTAAAGTTATATTTTACCTTAATATAAATGTATTAAGTAAACTGAGCCTTCATAAAAAAGATATGTTTGTGAATGTTTTACTTTTTTTTTTCCTGTCACTGCACTCCAACCCATTTCCAAAGCCCCCTTCCCCAGCAGCAGGTAAAGACTGCTGTGTGAGAACAGCGATCTACCTCCAGCGGTTTGACGCGCCCCCTGCACAGTCATAATTGCTGCGCCTCAATCATCAATGCTGAGCATGGAGCATGATCCTGGCTGATTGGAGAATAAAAGTTGTGACTGAGCCGGGCTGTGTACATCTATAGATGCACACAGCGTGGCTAAGCCCCATTCCATGCCCCTTCCTCATAGGTTTTGATTGATGGCAGCAGGAGTCAATGGCTCCCATTGCTGCCTCTGTGCCCTGTGAGGAGGGGGAGAGAGAGAGACACCAGCACCACTGCAGACAGGGGTGGGGGCGATACCACCACTGGGACATTACATTTAACTTAATACAGGATATGCATTAAGATAAAAAATGTTTTGCCTTTAGAACCACTTTAACTTCAAAAATTAGTCACTAATGAATGGGGCTTCAACCAAAGAAAAGTTTCACCTTTGTTAAAAATGAATATATTTAGTTGGAGTATGTAGAGGAAAGAATGGGTGGGACTTTAAATGAGACACATAATGAATATGTCTCCATCCCTAAAAAAAACTATACTCCCAAAAGGGAAAAGTTTCGGATTTTAGTGGAGGCATATACAGACCATTGGATAAAAATGGATAAATGTATTTATTGTCAAAGGAATAAACCTAGCACATAATAGTATACATGCAAATTTCACATATATCACCAACGTTAAAACATGTCAAATATCCGAAATGATAAAACAGTACATGCCAGTTTCCGGTATACAAGGCTCCATATAATAAAATAATGTATTAGGTGGTAACAGGTCAAGCTGTAAGAGTATAAAAAAATACATGATGTAATAGAGTCATGACTACATCCTGGATATGCGCGACACATTTTGTGGTACAAACCCTTTTCAGGGCCGAATGCGTCAACATGTCTGAAATAGACATAAGTACCAATAATTCTAATAATTTAACTCAGAAAATGGTGTATATGTATGTATCATAAAAGAGGAAAGGAATATCCAATCCTGATAACTTACTTGGGGCTAAAAAGCAAAAGCATGCGGTATTGTCGAACAAGGGGCCCGTAGAGTACTAGAAGAACCAGAAAGTAATTCAAGCTGAATAGTTGTCCACCGTTCAGCTTGAGTTACTTTCATACTTTCTGGTTCTTCTTCACCTATACACTTTCCACTTTTTTCCACATCGTCCTATGGTTTTAGGTGTTTAGCCCAACTTTCACAAGCACTATCTTATATGAGAGACTCATTTATTTTCCTACACATCTTGGGGTAACTAACTATCACCCAACCCACATGGAGGTTTCTATCCTATGGGATTATTGTGTGAGTGTCTGCGCTGCCTGCCGGTCCCATACCTCAGCTCCCAGGACAGACTACTCTACGGGCCTCTTGTTCGACAATACCGCATGCTTTTGCTTTTTAGCCCCATGTAAGTTATCATGATTGGATATTCCTTCCTTTTTATGATATATACCATATTTTTCGCTCCGTAAGATGCACCTGACCATAAGATGCACCTAGGTTTTAGAGGTGGAAAAAAAATATTCGGAACCAAATGGTGTACGAAAATAATTTTGGTGTACTAAAATTATGACACTTAGATGGGCTGGCCTGTAGTTGCAAACCGTGCAATGGGGTCTGGGAGAGTGGCAGAAGAGTGCTGTGAAGGAAAGGAGTCTGCCACATCCATAAGAGGAAAAGATACATCTGGCTTCCCAGAATCTATGTGGGGTCTAGATTTCACTGGGCTTGTGGAGGGAGATAAGGGGTTAACCTCCAGGACATAGTTGAAGTTTGCTCACCTGTAATGACAGCTTCTTCTGAGCCTGCACTTGCTGCTCGAGCAGAGTAGGAAGGCTCTAGAGGTCCAGCAGTTGACGATGCATTATGACTCCTGACGCCATTTTGGTAAAGCCCGCGCTGCATGGTCAGGTATAAAGCTTTTTCTTCACCGGCGGTGGGTCTTGTCTGAGTCTCTGCATGTTTGGACAGTCAGCAGGGTATGAGCACGCCAGGAGGCTAGATGGATCGCTGCTGCAGAGTTCCTGGCCTGTGATGTTGAAGCCGATTCCCTGGTGCAGAGCAGAGCTCTGGATCTATGCAGCCATACTGCTCGGTGGTGGCGGTGCCTGGTCAATATTCACTCTATAAGATGCAGAGACATTTTCCCCCATTTTTTGGGGGGGAAAAGTATGTCTTATGGAGCGAAAAATTTGGTACATATGTACACATTATTCTTAGTTAAATTATTAGAATTATTGATACTTTGTCTTTTTCTGACATGTTGACGCATTCACCCCTGAAGAGTGGTTTGTACCATAAAATGCATCATGTATATGCAGGATGTAGTCATGACTCTATTACATTGTGTCTTTTTTTATACTCTTACAGCTTGACTTGTTACCACCTAATACATTATTTTATTTTTTGGAGCCTTGTATACCCGCAACTGGCATGTACTGTTTTACCATTTACGTGTATTTATATCCGACATTTTTTCATGTTGAGGACATATGTGAAATTTGCATGTATACTATTATGTGCTAGGTTTACTCCTATGACAATAAATACATTTATCAATTTTTACCCAATGGTCTGTCGTATGCCTCATCTAAAGTCCTGAACTTTTCCCTTTTGTATCTAGTTGGAGTATCGTTTTTTTAAAGTTATTGTTAGCGCTAAAATTATTAATTACCTTTCCATATCAACCTGCAACTAGCAGTGATTTCGAGAACTGTAAAAAATATTTTACTTGTAACCATGGCAAAAGTATACCAAGACAGAATTGTAAACCTGCTGCTAATAACATATATGCTTGCAATTACAATCAGCCTAATGCATGGAATGTGGCACCCTTAGCAACATTCTTAGGTTTCCAGCAATGAGACTTTTATTTTTTATTTATACAATAAAGAGAGTGCTGCATGTCTAAAGGGGTGCTGGGGGTGCAATGTTTACAACACTGGCATTACCTGATTATGAAGGCCTCATACTGTGCACAGGTTTTAGAAAAGACTTTAGCATTTGTAATGTCAAAGCCTATGCCATTATCTACAGAACAGAAGCAGGTAATATTTTGCAATAAAATGTGCTAAAATCCTTGCGGCGTCTATAACTGAAAGTATTCATATATTTTCCCAGTTGGTTAGAAACACACCAATTTAGTGAAGCAGCCAGTCTATACTGAGAAACTGGGAAATGTATCTCAAATAAATGTCCTTATCCTCTAAATAGAGATAATGGTTTTGACTTTGGTCAAAAGGAATTTCTGCTGCCACAATGATGGCCCCTTCCACATTGATATTCTAATGAGCCTGGTATCTCTCAAAGTCTGTTCTGGGTGGAAAGCCTTGTCTCCGGTATAATTACAATAGGAAATTGTTCATTGACAAGCACTATTCAAAATCTCATACTCTTAAATGCTTTAAAAAGAACTTATTAGTTTCCAAAATATCCACTGTTCTCCATCACTTTAAAAAGTGCTTTACATTAATTGAATATTTGAGCTGCTACTATCAAATGCTCTTGCAATGTATTCCTTAGGTAGCTTTTCCATAAAGGTATCTCAAGGTGATGCTTTAATATGCATTTTTGAAGCATGGAATAGGAAAGTGTTTTTTTTTTTCTAAAATGTGCAATCTATCTAACATGTATTTTACAACTCCTATAAATAAAAATGTACATTTTTTTTCTCTCTCTCTCTTTCTCCATATATGTATTCATAATTGATATGGCTTTTTATATATTTTTAAATGTATATTCTTCATTTTCCGTACAATGAGCCTGCTTAATTATTATGAGTAATATGATTAATGATAATATCCTATCCTATGTTATTTTTTTAAGTTATTTTTTTTTTTAAAACAGTAAGATTAAGCATGTTATTAGAAAACTAGTATCTTAAGCAGCAAAAAAAAAAAAAAAACACAAAAGGGATTCAATTTCATTCACTGTAGGAAGTGTCCCGGTCAGTTGTACTTGTAACCTCAGTGGTTCTCCGACAGATCAAAGGTTACCATGCTCTGAAATGCTACTAGAACATCCACTACAATCAAAAGCATTTTGAAGTGCTTATTTGGCCCTTTAAGTGTTTTTTTTTCCAAGTAACAAAAAGTCATACAAAGCCATTTGATTTTCTTCAAATAATTGTATTTGGTTTTCTTGTAATCCTCAAACAGTAAGCATTATTTAAAATTTGCCGAATTTTGGGTTTGCTGAAAAAAAATAATGTTTTAACCACTTGACCTCCAGGAGGTTTTGTCCCCTTCATGACCAGGGCATTTTTTGCTATTTATCACCATGCTACATTAACTGCCACTTGCACGATCATGCAACGCTGTATGCAAATGACATTTATGTAATTTATTTCACACAAATACAACTTTCTTTTGGTAGTATTTGCTCACCACTATTTTTTTTTATTATATAAATAAAAAAAGACTGGAAAATTTGGAAAAAATACCCCAATATTCTCTTCTTTCTGCCATAAAACATATCCAATAAAAAATAAATCTTCTTAAATGTAGGCAAAATGTATTCTGCTACAAAACAAAAAACAATAAGTGTATATTAATTGGTTTGTGTGAAAATGTTAGCATCTACAAACTATGGTATATATTCTGGAATTTACACTATAGCTTTAGACGCTATACTGTATCGGCGGTGATCAGTGGCTTATAGTGGAACTGTGATAGTGTTGGGCAATCTGGTGCTAATAGACACTGGCTGAGGGGTCACTAACTGACACGCCGCTAGTAACACTAATAATACTGTACACCAGGGGTCAGCAACCTTTTTCCACTTAAGGGCTGGATTCACTGTATGTGAATTCATGGTGGGCCACATTCACCTGCTAATAAATGAGGATAATAATCCAGACCCCTTTACATTACACACCACTGGACTGATTTACATTACACAGCTCCGTACCTCTGGACCCCTTTACATGCATGATAAGCTTTAAAATTACGCACACTCGTGGATTAGCGACAAACTGCGATGCTTTAAAAATTTCTGCAGGTTACCAGTTTAGAGTTACAGAGGAGGTCTTATGCTACAATAATTATATACGGTGATACTTCACATGTCTGGTTTAAACACATTTACGTTTGCGTTGACGACTTACATATGCGTTCGCTTCTGCGCGCGAGCACAAAGGGATGGGGCGCTTAAAAAAAAATTTCTTATTAATTTTATTTCACTTTTTTTTTTTTTTTACAATGTCCCTTTAAAAAAAAAAATATCTGATTACTTCTACTGCTGTCAGAAGGAATGTAAACATCCCTTGTGACAGTATTAGGCAGTGACAGATATTTTTTATGGAGAAATCTGGGATCTAAGACCTCAAATCTCTCCTTTGCACTTAAAAGCATTCAAAATACCAGGTTTGGCTGTTTTGAATACTGTAATTTTTTAAAAAATTTGGTGCCTTTAAGTCTTCTGTTAACTGGAAGTGATGTCATGACATTGCTTCCAAGCTACTAGATCAGAGACCCGATCTAAGCCAATTATGGCTTCATTCGGGTCTCTGGCTAGCTGGCGGATGTGCCAGCTGGTTGATCGAGCCTCCCGGTGGCTTGGGCTAACAGCTTGGGATAACACCTGAGAAGCTTTTTAGCCGCATCCTTTGTTATCCCAAGAAAGCCGACTGGGGTTAGAATGTCCATGGGCCGGGTGCAACTGAATTCATCACGTGCACTGACGGGTCGGACATTTAGTGATGGCAGGTTGGGTGCGGCCCGCAGGCTGTAGGTTGCCAACCCCTGCTGTACACTGACACTGTACTAATGACACTGGATGGGAATGGGGTTAACTGTGTGCCTAACAATGTGTAATGTGTGCTGCTTTTATTTTCTGATCTGCCTGTTTTTCTCCCTTCTTTTCAGACAGAACATACAGCCAGATCACTGTTCCGAGTTCTGTGTTTTTGTTTAAAAACTGACACAAGGCCATCTAGTTCAACCAATAGAAAAACACAGAACTCTGTGTAATCGTACTCAGCTGATCAGCATGTTTAAGCCATAATCATTGGCTGAAATCTGCTGCCAAACTCGTGCTGTGTCCATCCACAGAACAGGTCGGCAGGGAGTGTGCGCATGCGTGCCCCAAACCCGAGAGAAGGCTGTTCATGTACATGTACCTGCCACCGCTTGCAGTATATTTACTGTGAGTGGTCGGAAAGTGGTTAACCGATTGACCTTCTGAAGATTTACCCCCCCTTCATAACCAGGCTATTTTACGACACTGCAATAATTTAACTACGCTGCACCCAAATAAAATGTACATAACTTTTTCCCCACAAATAGAGCTTTCTTTTGGTGGTATTTTATCACCTCTGCATTTTTTTTTTTTTTTTGCGCTATAAACAAAAAAGACCGTAAATTTTGAAAAAAAAATAAAAACAATTTACTTTCTTTTTAACTTTTCCAATTTTTTTTTTTTTTTTTTTTTAAATCAAATGTCTTCATAATTTTAGGCCACTCTGTATTCTGCTACATATTTTTGGTAAAAAAAAAATCCAATTGGTGTAAATTGATTGGTTTGCGCAAAAGTTATAGCGTCTGCAAACAATGGGATGTATTCTTGTTTTTCTTTTTTTTTTTTTTCTAGTACTGGCGGCGATCAACAACTTATAGCAGGACTGTGATATTGCAGTGGACACTAAGTGACACTTTTGACCATTTTTGAGGAACAGTGGCACTAATACAGTCATCAGTGCTAAAAATATTCACGGTCACTGTACTAATGACACTGGCTAGGAAGGGGGTTAACATCAGGGAACACAGGACCAATGCTTTCCTTACTGACAGAACGACGATCTGCATTGTGTCTCTTTGCCTAATGATCGGCAGGTGCAGGCGGACATTGAGTCTGCGATATGCGCAGATTAGCTTCCACTGTGTCTAATCACAGCTGGAGTGGGTGACCGGCAGCATGCGTGCGTGCCCCAAACCTGGGAGTGAAGGATCACATACTAGGTATGTGATCCTGAGCAACAGATCTACCTTGCCACTGTATATATAAGTTATACGGTCAGCAATCGGTTAATGTAGACAAACTAAGATTATGTTCGAATAATTTTTTGTGTTCTCGCATAATGGTGTGAATCATATATGAACTGGTGCATGATAAGTCTCGGTTCACACTAGCCAACTCCAAAGTTGCGCGATTTTTTAGTGCAACTTTGGAGTCCAACTTTGAAGCGACTTTGATAAGACTTTTACACTCTCTGGCATTGAAACCATGTCAAAGTCGGATCAAAGTAGTGCAGGAACCTTTTCTGAAGTTACATAAGTTGGAATGGCTCTCATACAGAAACATGGCATTTCACATGTCCTGCGACTTTGGGTCTCACAAGTCAGATCCCAAGTTGCAGTAGTGTGAACAGAGTTTTACTATGTCCTTTACGCTACAAAATAAATCTGTCATTATTTTTAAAATACATTTAAATGGTACCCGCCCCATTTTTACGATACACCGCCGCAAATTTCCAGGTAAGTGCTTTGTGGATCGGGCACTAACTCGGAAAAATTGCGGCGGTGTAACGTAAACCGGTTACGTTACGCTGCGCCCACTGTACGTGAATCTGGCCCTAAGTGATGCGCAAGCATTATGTAAACACAAAACATTATCTTTGACTGAACCAAATACTTGTTCATTTGTGTCTCACACACTCGCTCTTCCAGACACTGCAGCTCACATTAGGACAGTTTCAGCATCACAGGTAGTGCTGTCAATCCAGTGTCAAGCCATAGCAGTAGGCAGAATTAGGTATGGTCAAGTGCGGATTGAATAAATAGCTACATGCTTGTGAATTAGGAGTAACAATGCTAATAGCCATGCCCCTTGAGTTCATATAAATATTATTTAATCCTACTGTACTGCAAGCAGGCACAGCCTACATGAGAGTGGCAACTTTGCTCTGAATATAGGAATATATCTGAATATAGGAGCACTGCAGCATTGTTGCTGCACCATCACAGGAAGCTGCATTAGGTTTACTGTACCTAACGGGCAAGACAAAGAGAGTTGAAGGAGGACTATAAGAAAACTGTAAGTGCAGATTCAAATATAATTAGGTGTTGCAACACCCATTTTTAAATGAAAGGCCATATTTAAATTTTATATAGAAAAAAACAATAATGGAGTTTTTCAATTATTTCAATGTGGTTAGAAAATCTTATTTTAAGGCGTAATTTCGTGGTATTTTAAAAATCAATCCTGCCTCTTCCTGAGCTGATATTGTGGAAGTTTATTTATTTGGTATTTTCTAGGGAATCTGTTACACGGGGTATAATCTACAATGGCACGCCAGGACCTCTAGTGCGTTCAGTATTATGCAGGGGATTTGCCTTTGGCATCTTGTTTTTTTTATATTGTTGGCCTTATTTAGAAATAAACAGCCTTCTCAAAACTTGGAACCTACATTTTTGCCTTTTTATGAATTGTTTTTTTCAGAAGATCTTTCCAAATTACAACAGCCAATGTTTTCTTGACAAAAAAAAGTTCTCTTCTCTTCCTCGCAACATACAAACAGTACTCAATTTGCAGGCAGACTTTCCCAAAATTCTCACCCACTGATTCTGTAATTGGCTTATTGCTTTTCTTTTATGTCTGTGCAGAACTCGAGGCCAATTTACATTCATCCTTCACTTTCTCTTTAGGCATGTAGTGCGTTTGGTAGAAGACAGCATATCTTACGGTGTGCCAAGACTGGTCATGGGATTAGAGAATTTTCCCAGTTTAGAGAAGAAACTTGGATCAGATTGTTTAGTATGGCCAAGCTTAATAAACCCAAAACAGAAGCAGGTAACAATCTGCAATATCGCTTTCCATTTGAGCTTTAGCGTAGTGATATACTGTATTTCTCAACAAAACTAGACTTTCAAATTAAGGCTTCATTTCCATGGACGTTTTAAAAAACGGGCTGTAAAGCTAGTACAGACTACAGGAAAAAATCGTAGTTTTTAACAAAAAAATTTCCACGTTTTGCATTGAATTCAATGCACGTTTTGCCTCGCTAGTTTTCAGCCGCGTTTTTCTGTTTCTATTCAAAATCAATGGTTCTCTATGGAAGCCCATTGATTTGAATAGAGTTTGCACCAGAAGTCGGATCAAGATGATCCGACTTGCGGGGCGACTGGTGTGCAGAGAATCTTGAAGGGGAACCCCGCGCAAATGAAAATTTTTTTTGCGTGAGGTTCCATCCCAGGATGATACCAGACCCTTCGGTCTGGTATGGATTTTAAGGGGAACACCTACGCCGAGAAAACGGCGTGGGGGTTCCCCCAAAATCCACACTAAACCCTTATCCGAGCATGTCGCCGGTCAGGAATGGGGGTGGGGACAAGCGAGCACCCCCACCCCAAAGTACCTTGTCCCCATGTTGATGGCGACAAGGGTCTCTTCCTGACAACCCTGGCCGTTGGTTGTCAGGGTCTGCGGGCGGGGGGTTTATTGGAATCTGGAAGCCCCCTTTAATAAGGAGGCCCCCAGATCCCGGCCCCCTACCCATTCACCAGGAGGAAAAGTGTCAATAAAATAAAAACACAACACAGGTTTTTAAAATAATTTATTAGCCAGCTCCGGGGGTCTTCTCCTGCCTTCGGGGGTCTTCTCCTCTCTCCCCAGTTCTTCTCCCACTCTCCGGTGCCTTCTTCGGGGCTGGCCGCTGCTATCTTCTTGCAGCTCTTTTACTAGCAGTTGCCAGCCCGCTCCGGTCTTCCTCGTTGCCTTCTGCCTTCTTCTTCCGATGACGTCACAGTCCCAGCATGCTCCGGGTGGTGCTCCAATCTGCAATTTTTAGCGGGACTGCGACACTGTGGCGGACAAATCTGACCCCAAATGACACTTTTTGGGGACCAGTGACATTATTACTTTGATCAGTGTTATAAAAATGCACTGATCAATGTAAAAATGACACTGGCAGGGAAGGGGTTAACACTAGGGGGCGATCAAGGGGTTAAGTGTGTTCCCGCAGTGTGTTCTAACTGTAGGGGGGATGGGCTGCCAGGGACATGACAGAGATTACTGTTCTTGATTACTGGGAGCAGTAGCTACCTGTCATGTTACTAGGCAGAACGGGGGAAATGCCTTATTTACATAGGCAGTTCCCCATTCTTGAGTCCACGGGCACGCTCCGGTGCGCAAGCTATCCTTTTACGGACTGACATACAGGTAAGTCGGTTTGTGCAGGAGAGCTATTCTGCCGACATATATCGACGTGACCCGGTCAGTAAGTGGTTAAATAAGTGCATAGATTACTGGTTATCTGTACCTCAAAGTGCAGTCAGCCTCATTTTCTGAATGACTACTACTGAAATACAAATTACAGGTTAAGCTATTGTAAGGGATTAGCTCAGAAGCGGGGTGTGTGACCCCCTGGATGGGTTCACTACACACTGAATTATACAGAGAAACAGCCGAAGACGGTTGAAAGCAAAGATTTGGGTTTATTCTTCCATCTTGCTGGAAACAAGTGCAAGCATCCAAACAGCATAAACAAAATCAAACATAAAATAAACCCTGGCCACTTGGGGCGTCTACCTTCACCACACAGGAACCTGTCTATGGAGTCTGGCACAGCCTAGTGCTGGGCAGACACTGCTGGTCCTACAGCAGAAAACAATAGTCTCTTTTTGATTTTTATCACACAGAAAAATCAACAGCACCTCACCTCTTCAGAAGTATTTCTGATCACTGCTCTCCCTCACTCAGAAAGCCTCAGGATGCAGCAATCAGTAGTAATCCTCTGGATTACTTATATAGGCCTTAATTGCCTCATTCTGAACAGCTGAAGTTTTCCAACGCCCTTAAACCTTTCTGGCTACTTCTGCAGCCAACGCCCGATAATAATTGGTGTATTGTCTAAACAAGGCAGAAATGTATCTCCCGTCTGTGACAACACCCAGAGATTTACCTGACTTCCTGTCACACTATTTAGAGATATAATTATGTTAGTTTTGCTGTCGCATTCATCTCCATAGAACATGTGCTCTCACTTGCACATTAGAGCACAGGCATCAGGAAGAAAATTGATACTAAACACTACCAAACGCAGTTGAAAGCCAGACTGTGTAGTGAGAGAATGCACTACATTTAAAGGTCAGCCTTTGGGTATACTATGTAAGGGGGTGAACCTATACAGGTATACCCCACTTTTAAGTACACAATGGGACCAGAGCATGTATGTAAAACGAAAAAGCAATACCTTTCTTCACTTCTGGGGTGTCAGGGACTATAGTAGGGGTGTCAGGGACTATAGTAGGGGTGTCAGGGACTATAGTGGGGGTGTCAGGGACTGTAGTGGGGGTGTCAGGAAGTGTTTTTCCAAGTAGCAGGGAATCTGAACTATCCGTGCACGGATTACTCAGCTGCAGCTTTAGCTTGAGAGCCACTTTACATACACTCACAGGTATGTCCTTACTCGCGAGTGTATGTAAAGTGAGTGTACTTAAAGCGGGGTATGCCTGTACTGATTTGTATTTATTTATTTTTATTAAAAGATACAACTGTGCTTTCAGATTTTTTTCTATTGGGTTATCACATTCACACATACACTATATTACCAAAAGTATTGGCACACCTGCCTTTACACGCACGTGAACTTTAATGGCATCCCAGTTTTAGTCCATAGGGTTCAATATTGAGTTGGCCCACCCTTTGCAGCTATAACAGATTTAACTCTTTGGAAAGGCTGCTCACAAGGTTTAGGAGTGTGTATTGGATTGTCTTTATTGACCTTGCTTTGTGCATTGATCCAAATCGTTTGGTGAAGGGGGCTTATGGTGTGGGGTTGTGTTTCAGGTGCTTTACTAAAACAGTGGGAGCCATTGTTTACTGCTGCTGGCAGTCTAATCCTGTGCAATGAGAGAGGGGGGTGGGGCCTCGTAACGCTGTGTGTGTCAATAGATGCACACAGCCCAGCTCGGGACACAACACAGATTGCTATCAGGGGGCCAATGCAGAATAGAAGCAGGGCACAGTGCCAGTAGTGGAGCCCAAAAGAGGAGGAATGAGGTTGCTCTGTGAAATACCATTGTTTTTATTTTTTTCCATCCACAACTACATTGCTCTGGAGTCTATAGACACAGAACCTTTTATGCTTGAAGCCAACCTTTTAAGTGGTAGTAAAGGCTGACTATAACTATTTTTTAATTTGTTCCCTCCTACTGATCCCACATAGTCTGCTTAAAAAAGATCAGTGTAAACACCTTTATTCAGTCTTGTCTGGTCTGTGATCCAGCAGCTCCATCTCCCCTGTGTATAGAAGCGTTTCAGCAATGGCTTTGAAGTGCTGGACCTGTTACCCACCAGCTCCCATGGCCCATCCATTGTCAGAGCTCACTCCTCTCCCCTGCAGCGGCTGATCTCTGACACAGAGATTCTGGATCACAGGACATAATATAAAAAAGGTATTTTACACTGATCTTTTTAATACAGGCTATGTAAGATGGGTAATAGGAGGGAGAAGGGAAAGTGTTTAAGAATAGTTAGACTTATCTTCCACTTTAGTTCAAAAAGTTACTTAGTCTTATGCTGCTATCACTTAAAAACACCAAAGCTGCTATCTTCCCTCTCACTTCTGCATCTTCTCACTGCCACTGTGAGACAGAGGCATTAATTGGCTTCCATACAGAATCGGACAATCAGTACCTACATGGCATGCTGTTTGGTCAGATTGTGATGAAATCCACTTCAAGAGATAAGTAATTGCCATATCTCATGCCGCGTACACACAACCGTTTTTCATGACGAGAAAATTCAATTTTTTTTAATTGGTCGTGAAAAACGGTCGTGTGTAGGCTCCAGAGCATTTTTCTCGACGAGAAAAATGGCCATTAAAAATTTAGAACCTGCTCAATTTTTTCTTGTCATTTTTCAAGTCTACGTTTTTCTCGTTGTGAAAAATGGTTGTGTGTATGCTTTAACGAGGGGGAAAAAAATGCACATGCTCAGATGCAAGGTATGAGACGGGGAAATTAGCATAATCAGCCCAAAGGGTGGCGCCATTCGAATGGGACTTCCCCTTTATAGTGCCGTCGTACGTGTTGTACGTCACCGTGCTTTGCTCGAGCATTTTTTATCACGATCGTGTGTATGCAAGGCAGGCTTGAGAGGAATCACGTTGAGAAAACCTTTTTTTTTTTCCATGACATGAATAACGGTTGTGTGTACGCGGGATAACAGTTTTTTTAACCACTTTCCGACCGTCCACTGTATATGTACATCCTGTTTTTAAAGATGGATATCCCGGTAACGGCAGCAGCTGCTGCCACAACTGAGGTATCCATCTTTACAGTGGGCGGCCGTGTAAACGTTAACGGCGGTCTCCGCGGCGGATTCGCCGCAAGATCGCCGTTATCGTTGGCGGGAGAGGGGCCCCCCCTCCCGCCGCTCTTCCGCGCCCTCCGCCGCTTACCGGAGCCGACGGTAGCGGCGAAGGAGATCGGATGCTGCCGGCTGGTGTGTGAGGACTCGACTGAGGGCAAGATGGCCCCCACCCGTCCTCATAGCTTTGCTGGGCGGAAGTGACGTCAAAACGTCAGTCCCACCCAGCCTCTTAAAGAGACAATTTTTTTGTTGTCATTTTTTTAAATGACAAATTTTTTTAATTTTTTTTATTGCATTTAAGTCTAAATATGAGATGTGAGGTCTTTTTGACCCCAGATCTCATATTTAAGAGGACCTGTCATGCTTTTTTCTATTACAAGGGATGTTTACATTCCTTGTAATAGGAATAAAAGTGATAAATTTTTTTTTTATTTCAGTGTAAAAAATTGTAAAATCAATAATAATAAATAAGAAAACAAAAAAAAAATTATTTTAAAGCGCCCCGTCCCGACGAGCTCGCACGCAGAAGTGAACGCATACGCGAGTAGCGCCCGCATATGAAAACTGTGTTCAAACCACACAAGTGAGGTATCGCCGCGATCGTTAGAGCGAGAGCAATAATTCTAGCCCTAGACCTACTCTGTAGCTCAAAAAATGCAACCTATAGAATTTTTTAAACGTCGCCTATCGAGATTTTTATGGGTAAAAGTTTGACGCCATGCTACGAGCGGGCGCAATTTTTAAGCGTGATATGTTGGATATCATTTTACTCGGCGTAACATTATCTTTCACAATATATAAAAAAATTGGGCCAAATTTATTGTTGTCTTATTTTTTAATTCAAAAAAGTGATTTTTTTTCAAAAAAAGTGCGCTTGTAAGACCGCTGCGCAAATACGGTGTGACAAAAAGTATTGCAATGACCGCCATTTTATTCTCTAGGGTGTTAGAAAAAAATATATATATCATTTTTGGGGGTTTTAAGTAATTTTCTAGCAAAAAAAACTGTTTTAGTCTTGTAAATGCCGAATCTGAAAAACACCTTCAGTCTGGAAGTGGTGGCAGCATGAGAACCTAAAGTCAATATTTATTGCCACTTTTTTTTTTTAATAAAGCACCCTGCAATAAAGGCAGATTGTTGTTACCTACCTCTCCAGCTGGTGGTGCCTCCAAGTTTCACTGTTGAAGAACTACAGCCACTAAGGACTCTTCTGCATCCACCCTTCAGTAAGTGTTGGAAGCCTCCTCTACACTTACTGGTTCCTTCTAGCAGCCCCTACATGACCAGGGTAGAACAGAGCTTGCCCCAATACCTGACACCCAGGCAAACCTCCCTCAATTCCTCCTCCCTATTATGCCTGGAAAGAACAACACTTCTCAGCAGTGGAGTTAAAATGGCTGAATCTGCATTTTATTAAACATAAGTGTTTAAATAACAAAGCATAATAACATAACAGTCCAGGTCAAAAATGGTTGCAGGTCCTTGACAGTACCATATAACTAAAAACATTGGAGTAGATTTACTAAAACTGCTATAATTAGAGCACTAAAAATCTGGTGCAGCTGTTCCTAGTAGCCAATCAGCTTCTAACTTTAGCTTGTTTAAGCTTTGACAATAAAAACTGGAAGCTGATTGGTTTCTATGCAGAGCTACACCAGATTTTGCACTCTCCAGTTTTAGTAAATCCCCCCTTTGTGTCTGTGGAACCAGTTAGCCAAGTTATGTCCCCAGCCCCCAAACATCACCTCAGGGACTAAGCTAGCTGACTTCAGACACCCATTGATCTTACCACTACATGGTCACTATAAATTGAACTGTACCAACTAAAGACACCATACGTAGGATAAGTTCCAATAATTTTCCCAAGAACACTAGATTTAGACGCCCCCATCAAGGACCCCAAACTGCCAAAATAACAACAAAAAACAACATGAACAGTTAGGGAGGAAAGGAGGGATGTTTATCTGATCTGCAAGTAAATCTACACCACACCTCCCCACCAACTATCCTCACATGCTCCTCCCAGTCACCTCATGTATTCGACCAATGAGGTAAGAATCATAACTTTCCACAGAACTTTAAAAATAAATAACCTCTGCTGTCTGGCACTCCTTCCACCCATGCCCTGGGCTTACTTTATTCCTTCATAGCTCCAGCCATACCTTTACTAAAGAACACAATTGTTATGTAGGGCTCTAACAGATCAAACCACATAGCTCAGCAGGGCAGTGGGCATCTAATACACTTACAAGTGTTGGATGTAGTGGATTATATAGCAACTGTAGTTCTTCAGCAGTGGTAAAAAATCGGAGGCACTTTAAAAGGAAAAATGAATACAGGATGTAACCATAAAACATGATGTAGCGAATAATTCTGGGCTTTCCAAAGCAAGAGCATATAAGTCACTCCTCTCTAAGGCAAACCATGTACAATTTGATTTGGAAGGAAAGAAAGTTGATTGATTCCCCCATCTACACAGTCAGTTACTGCTAGTGGCTATAGCCTTCGGCAGTAATTGCATGTAAAAGATCATGCAGGTAGGTTGTACCCAAGTCAATCAATGGATCGACTTGGGTACAACCTGCTTGTCTATAGATGAATCGAATTTCAGTCATTCCCTGCTGAACTGGCCAAGATGTGATCCATGAATGGCCAGCTTTACTGACTGTTTACTAACTCCCTGCAAAGCCTTATAGAACAGGAAGTGAGGGAAGATGAGTAAATCCAGCCATACCATGATTTAGAATTCAGCCAGTTCAGCAGGGACTGGCCACATTTTGATTATGTATGGGCAGATTGATTGTACCCAAGTTTATCCATTGATCGATTTGGATACAACCAGCCTGTTTGATTTTTCTTCATGTGGTTACTGCCAGCACCTATAGCCACTAGCAGTAATCATTATATTCTGCTGGCCAAGAAGGCTTCCTGCGCCCCCCTACCGGCAGAATACATTAGTAGCTGTGGGAGGCATTTTCCAATCAACACTAAACGTGTTGATGGGGAAATCGACCAATATTATTTTCTTGGTGGTGGAAGGAAAGAATATTGAGTAATCTATGGGCTGAATAAGTCCTCTGACTCATATGACTATGTGTGTAATTTGCATTTCCACTATAGAGCTCTGTAGACAGTTTATTTTTATTTTTTCAGAAAAGCCTGGTATACCTTTGAAAAGGATATCCACTTTGCTAGAAACAATACATTTTTCATATTCATGTGCAGTGTTTCATATGTAACTGATAAAACAGAATACACACTCAAAATCCCAATAACTGTAGCTAAAATCCTGTCTTTCTGATAAGAACGAAGAATACAATCAGATAGAGTTGTTCACAGACAGAATTAGTCCAGGGGTTCTATATAAGTGGGTCTTCTTCACAAGATGGGCCATGTAAAAGAGAGAACTTTTAATCACAGAGGTAATGTCTTATGTTTTATCAGAGGTTTTACTGTATATGACCATGAGAACTTTTTTTATAGAAGTACCATGATACCACAAGGTCTTTATTGTCTATATTCGAAGGGTTGCCATAAGATGACCACCTTTTTCACAATGATAAATCAAGGACACCTATTCCGGGGGAACATCCTTCCCAAATGCCTGCTTTTACTGACTGTAATCCTTTGTATGATGATATTAGAAGACAGAGGGAAGCTTCAGGAGCCAATCGTGCTTGTCAGACAAAACATTGTAAACATGCTTGCAGGATGAAAGAGCGCAGTAATGACTACTCATCCATTTTTTTTTTGTCTGGTCAGCAGACTTGAGAGTGTGGCTTTGACCGGACTCTACTGCTTCACTGTAATGAAGGTCTCAGGCCTCGTACACACGACCGAACATGTCCGCTGAAACTGGTCCGCGGACCAGTTTCCGCGGACATGTCCGACCGTGTGTACAGCCTAGCGGACCGGATTCCTGGCCTAGCGGACAGGTTTCCAGCGGACAAAAGTTTCTTAGCATGCTAAGAAACTTGTCCGGTGGAAACCTGTTCGTCGGACATGTCCGATGGTTAGTACAACTCATCGGACATGTCCGCTGGCCTGAAATCCCGCGCATGCGTCGAATTGATTCGACTCATGCGTGGAAGCATTGACCTTCCGCGTCAGAGAACGTCGGTGTCGTCTACGTCACCGCGTTCTCTGTCCGCGGGGATTTTGGTCTGATGGTGTGTACACACATCAGACCAAAACCTCCCAGCAGACATGTCCGATGAAAACGGTCCGCAGACCGTTTTCATCGGACATGTCTGCTCGTCTGTACAAGGCCTGAGACTATGCTAATAGTGATATCTGAATCACAAGACTACTTTAAAGAATAAGTTCACCTTTAGGAACATGTTACATGTTACACCCATGTTAAGGGTGTAACATGTGCCTAGGCACCTGCTACCCCTGTGACAGCATAGGAGATTTTTCTTCCCCACAGCCGCTGTCACATTTAACATCGGCATGGCTGTGCAAGGCTCCGCCACCATAGCTGTGTCATTTATTCACAGAGATCCACCACAGGACAAGAACAAATGTGATATTTGCTGCACTACTAGTCCATTGACACTTATGCCGCATACACACGATCGATTAAACCGATGAGAATGGTCTGATGGACTGTTTTCAACGGTCAAAACCGATCGAGTGTGGGCGCTATCGGTTATTTAACTATCGGTTAAAAAAAAGTCAACTTGTTTTAAATTTAACTGATGGATTCCTAACCGATAGGACAAAACCGATCGTTAGTAGGCATGACCATCGGTTAAAAATCCACGCATGCTCAGAATCAAGTCGACGCATGCTTGTTGTGTTTCACGTCACCGCGTTCTGACACGATCGTTTTTTTAACCGATGGTGTGTAGGCGCGACGGACCATCAGTCAGCTTCATCGGTTAACCGATGAAAACGGTCCATCGGTCCGTTCTCATCGGATAGACTGATCGTGTGTACGCGGCATCACTCCAGCTTTCTCACTGAAAACTTGCACAGAAGTAGGAAGTGTCTGTAGCCTGACATTGCACCCGCATTCCACTAATTGCGGGTTCAATGCTTTGCAGGCTCCTATGAAAAAAAAATACACATGTTTTTTCCTGCAAAGCTATGTGCATTCATAATTTTTTTCTTAAAGGCAAACTTAGCCTGTAACACCTTCCTGCACGGTCTATAGTACAGTCACGGCCAGGTGGGAGCATTGTTGTTCTGGGAGGATGACATATCGCTGGGTCCACTTTTTTCACCAGTCACCAGTCCATGTCCCTGATCACCGCCAAGTCAGTTAATATGATCACGCTGTATTGCACAGGTGATAGTATGTAAAAAAAAAAAAATCCTTATTTTCAAAATTATTGTGAAAAAAAAATGACTACTTCAAAAGACTCGCCATACCTCTTAATAAATACCTTGGACTCTATACATTCCAAAAATGAGTAATTTGGGGGATATCTGTACTGTACTGCCATATTTGGACCTCAAGAATTTAGCTAGGCCGTCAGTACATTGGGATTGATCGGTTTTCAGATATATATACAGTACATAGTTTGTGGACTCTAACTTTCTTATAGACTAAATAATATACACTGATTTTGTTTATTTTCACCAAAGAAATGTAGCAGAATACTTATTTACCCAAGTTCATGAAGAAAGATTATTTATTTGCAAAATGTAATGACAGAAACAAAGAAAAACATATTTTTTCCAAAACTTTTTATAAAAAAAAAAAAAAAAAAAACTGTGGTGAATAAATATCACCAAAAAAATGTCTTATGAGTACAGTGTTGCATGACCATGCAATTGTCATTCAAAGTGCGACAGCACTGAAAGCTAAATATCGGCCTCGGCAGGAAGGGGGTAAAAGTGACCAGTATTGAAGTGGTTAAAGTAGAAAATGCATTGGCAGATAAAACAGTTTAGGTGTTTTCCCGTAGTTCAATTTTAATTTAGCTAACAAAGTGAATCTATAAAAAAAATGTATTATTTTTTTTAGATTAAAGCATACCTTAACTATATCCATTTAGTAGGTGCACTCAATGGGACTTACAGCAGGAGGAATTTTCCAGCATAGTTTAATCAATGTCAACGTTTCAGCGGCCTGCCTTTCTCAAGATGTCAGGGTCACTAAGTGAAAATAAACAGAAAAAAGCCCACAAAAACAACTAATGCAGCCACCACCTCTAATAGCGGATACGTTCCTATTATTGTACAGTATATAGCCACTTGCCAGCTATTGGATGTGGTAGCTGCATTAGGATTTTTTTTTCTCATTATTTTCTCTTGGTGACCCTGCCAGGAACACAATTATTTTAGGCTGACAATGCTTATTCACTGGATCTATGTAGGAGCACCGTAGGCCGCTCGCTCCTGATTTGGACTACAGAACACACCCCACTTTGCTTATTTTCCTGATATTGTGGGAAGAGGAGAACTGGGTAAGGCTAATAACACTGCTTGGAATGTCAGTACAACAGGGGCAGTATTGGCACCTCACTACAGGATGATACAAGCTTCCTGGATTTCTAGCAGGATCAATACTTGTTTCTCTGTTCTTGTTGAGCTTATATAACAAAACAGTTTGAATGATATATTTAATGGACAAACAGGAAGCAAAAAAGAAAAGGTAATTGTTGTATTTGTTGTTTTAAATATACTTTAAAGCGGGAGTTCACCCATTTATAATTTTTTTTTTCTCCCCTTAGCTTCCTGCTCGTTCGGTCTAAGGGAATCGGCTATTTGTATTAAAATATGAGCAGTACTTACCCGTTTTCGAGCTGCATCTTCTTCCGTCGCTTCCGGGTATGGGTCTTCGGGAGCAGGCGTTCCTTCTTGATTGACAGCCTTCCGAGAGGCTTCCGACGGTCGCATCCATCGCGTCACTCGTAGCCGAAAGAAGCCGAACGTCGGTGCGGCTCTATACTGCGCCTGCGCACCGACGTTCGGCTTCTTTCGGAAAATCGTGCCGCGATGGATGCGACCAGCGGAAGCCTCTCGGAAGACTGTCAATCAAGAAGGAACGCCCATTCCCGCAGCCCATACCCGGAAGCGACGGAGAGGATGCATCTCGTAAACGGGTAAGTACTGCACATATTTTAAAATAAATAGCCGATTCCCCTAGTAAAAACGAGCAGGAATCTAAGGTGGAAAAGTGCCCTCTAAGGGTGAACCCCCGCTTTAAGACAAATTATCATAAGCTCAGATGCAGCATATGCACATAGCAAAGCTATGTTTAGTATAGTAGTTTTGACATGTCAACAACAATAGAGTAGGTTGCAAACCGTCACATCTGATGAACTGGGGACACTGGGATTTACTCACCAGGTTGGATATTTTCTATCAGCTTTACATTGCACCCCAGATGACACAGTTAATATGTCTTCATTCATGGATGGATCATAAAATATGTGTTGGTAACCGCTCATGTTTATGTAGGTCTCCGTATTATTGCCTGGTAATTTCCTAACAAACATCTGTCAAATTATGTGGGTACCTTAGAGTGTACCTTTCACTGAGCACAGGCCATCATATCCATGGTCTGCAAGAGATTTACTTTTACATAGCAAAAGATCCTACGGGTTCAAAAATGTTATCTTTCATTTTTTTTGCTTCAAGGTAAAGAGCAGAGAAAATAAAGTGCATCATAGGGAAGATCACCCAACAGGCATGAAAGAGTAGAAGTTCAATTTCGAAGAAAGGGTCATTTTCTGAGGGTCTTCGTTTTAGAAAGACCATATGCCATAAATGAACATCAAAGTTATGACAGAACTCACCTAAGTTATGCTGTCTGTGTGGTCGGCCTTGGGCAGTGTGACCTAACTTGCAGTGGGCAATGTTCTTTAATTTGTATATTGTGATATGAGTTTGGAAGCAAAGGTTTGTGTGCTGTTGCTGTCACTCACAGTAACAATGCCGCATTCTCAGATGACTGAAGCAGCTGTGGGTGGTGCCAGTTTTAGCCTCTGCAATGGGTGCCAGCAGAGCTCAGACAGGCCCCGTCTGCATATGCTTTTCAATGGATTTAAGTTTCATCAGCTGTCTGAGCATTACATTTAGGGGTTAAAAATGCCTTTTTTTTCAGCTATGTTTAATTGTGCGAATAAATCGCACAACTTGAAAATTATAGCGACACACATCAAAACTGCCCCAGCGGATTTCGGGTTTAAATGTGTTCTTGTATTGCTACTAGTTTCAAGTGTGGCTGGGTCATCGCACTGGCCTTTTTATTTTCAATTTTCATGAAATCTTAAAATGTGCGCCACTAAGTCTACAAAGTAAAACAAAACAAAAATCTAGATTGTGTCAGCCTGGCATTTACCAACATTATTGAAAGTTTTCTAGGTGCCCTGTAACCCCAAAACATGGGTTTCTACACAATACAGTCTGGCATAAAGTAATAAAATAGTTTTTATATTATATATACAGTACTGTATATATGTTTTGCAAATGCCAGTGATATTAGATTTGTCACAGCTTTGAATTCTTTTTCTGCAATAAAAAAAATCCAATTGTGAATTCAATGCAATGTGCCTTACAAACAATATAGTTTCCTTTGTCTTTTTTTTACTTAGCTCAGAAACAAATGTCACATCCAGAAGGCTGAATTTTAAATGGAGCATGAATGAAACAATAAAAGCTAGCCACAAATTTTAATTCTCCAGCCTGTATTTATTTGATTTGTGTCCAGATGGTGGTGAAGCAAGGAAACCCTTTGTGTAAATGAAGCACACATGTGAAAGTGCCTCTATAATGTAGTCATTGAGACCGGAAGGGTTCATACTGTGTCTGAAAGGAGACAATAGAGACTGGATATATCAACATTGCAGAAATCTAGTTCATTTGTGATTCGACCCCTTTGACTGTGGTTGTCATGAAAACTTCCTACTTTGATCAGCAGAGGGTGGAGAGAAAGCCTCCGAAAGGCCCAAAGATGCATCAGTATTGTTTACTGTGCACTTGGCTTCACTTCACACCCCCAATCCGGAAGAAGCAACAGAGATAGGACCATCTTGCACCTTGACCTGTCTAGACTGGGGAGTGGGCTTTTTGTGCCGGTTACCAAGAATACTGGGTGCTCTTTGACCCTTTGAGTATTTGCTGTTGAGGCACTCACTAAGTATGTAGGTAGTGTGTAAAAGCTTCTTGAATTCTTGCTTAATTCAGGAGGAAAGCGAATGAGACAAAGACATGGACCAGCTGTTATGAAATAAAGCTGAAACAGTAGAACCTGGGAGAAGTTACATTTTGTAAGCTATTATTTTCTACACAAAGCCCCTGGGAAGCATTAAAACAGCTGCATTGGCGATGGTGAACAACAACTATTCTAAGCAGTGGGCTTTTTACAACTCTTATTCATAGAAGAAGTATGGAAACTATGTAACTATTTATATCCTCTAACTTATATATTGACAATTATTGCATTTTTAAAGGTTATAATTTTTTCCCCCCTGATATAATGTTTGCAAGTTTGTTTTTATGAAGTATAATTCAGACTTTCTTTCTTTGTCTTTTTTTTTTAGGTTGCCTTAGTGAAATCCGAAGTATACCTAACAGAAGTTTTGGAAAGCATATGTGAAAAAATGGATGACTACAGCCTATATTATGACCCTAAGACGAAAGAAAAGTCATTCAAAAGGTTTGCACCAAGAGATAGCGAAGGTCTTCCTTCACTAGACTTCAACAATTTCCAATTCAATCCTGGAGATGGCAGTCCTTTAAAGTTTGCCGTAAGTTGTTCAGTATGGTGCTTTTTATTATTTTATATATATATGGTGTATGTGTGTGTATGTATGTGTGTGTGTGTATATATATATATATATATATATATATATATATATATATAAAAAAATCTATAGGACATTATAATGAGTATTTTGAAATTAACAAGTGCTTGTACTTGTATTTAGAACTGTTTGAGATAGAGCATTGTGGCTTTTTTGTATTTTTCTGTCAGCATTTGGCCTTTTCTATTATAAAGCATTTTGTTTCAACTTCTATTTAGCAGTCACTATTTTTTAATATTCAAGATCAAATTTACCAGTTATTTAATAATATTTGAAATGTTCAGATATTATTTCCAAAATCTGTACAATATTAATTTGGTGAATATTTTTGCAAGAGTTCTTAAAAAAAATCGATATATTTTATGTTTATTTTAACAACTTTGCAGTTGTTTAAAAAAAAAAAAAACTTTATTTACTAAGTTGTCGCATCGGTCTGTCAGATATAAAGTTTCAGTGATTTTTTTTTTTTTATTCTTTATATCTTTTGTTAAATTTTAATAATTCTCTCTTGTATTTATACTTGTGTTTATCCATTAATTATCTTAGTATTTCTATCTATATATTAAAAAAAACATTAAACCATTTAAAAGACACTAATATCTGATTAATGTAATTTAGCGATTGCTGTTATTTTGTATTGACTACACATTGTTTCTAATTTTTTGCAGTGTGAAAGTGTGGTAGAGGAGAATGATGAAGAAATACTTTCACTTGTTACCCAGGAGGCTTCCAATTTTGCTTACAAGCTGTGCACAGAGATAGCAGGTACTGTTTATGATATCGCCAATACTGCTGCATCTTTTTCGCTACTATGCCAGCTCTGTTAGTTCTAGAGGTTGGGCCATCTATGTGTCGCATCAGAGCTAAATCCCTCCCCTTCGCAGAAATCCTTAAAATTGTATTACTTGTTTACAATCGGAACATTTAGTTACTACAGCATGGTCCTAATCTTTATAGCATGCGTGTATTTTGTCTTCTGTTTGTAATGGCATCGCAATTCATTGTCAAAACTGCTTTTTCACTCATTGTGAAACCTTCCAAATTGTAGGCCTCATCTATTCATGCTTTTATTTTTTATTGCTTGTTCCTCTGTAAAAGTAAACAACACATTTTTTCTGTAGCGATTTTTGTGCACTTTTAGACATCTATCTACTGGTTACATTTAATGGAGAATATTTTTATCTTTTATATACTTTATAGAAAAGTAAAAAAAAAAAAAAATTGCAATTGCATTCCATTAAATATTTGATGCCGACATGATGAACTTCCACCATTTGCCCTTCCCTTGGCTTTTTTAATGTGGAATAGATGCCAGCCATAACAGCCCTTGGTTCTTTCACTGAAGGTGATTCACATTTTAAATAAGTGGCATGGCTTAAAATATTAATGGCCTGAAAAATAACAGAACGCATTGCACTCTAGACAATTTGGTCTTTTTTGTAATGAATAACAAGCACACTTTTATATTGTTCAGCAGTCAGGCAGTGTAGTTTGCTTCACCACATAGAGCCAGCCTGTTTTAGGGGGAAAAATGCATTATGTATCCAAGATAAAATATTGATTTTAGAACCAATGACATCTTAAAATGAAGGCTTGAGATCTTGGTATGTAAAAGAAAAAACCCTGAGGTTTTAAATAAATATTTAATCCTAACAGTATGTGCTTATAGATCTCCTCTCATGCAGCCCAAGTTGTAAATGAAGTTGATAGCAGTTTTGACATTTTTCTATACAGTATTGTATCTATGGAACCATGCAGGTAAACTCGCAGATTTTCAAATACTTGTTTTGGAATAGCACATCACAGAAGCACAAAGCATATTCAGAAGTAAAAAAAAAAAAGTGAAGCGTGTTAATCGATGTTTACCATTTACAATCTTTTTCTCCAAGTAAGATATCAAGGTTTATTCAATATTTGTCTAATTTTCAGGTGTGTTTAAAAAGTCTGAAAATCTCTAATCGCAAAGCTTTATTATTTATTGAATTATTTATTTTTATGCCGACATAGTGTAGGCCAAGAAGCCTGAGCTCGATTTACACAATGGATATTTCTCCTTATCTTAACATATTTCTTGTTTTCTGTTTAGCTTGTCCACAGGTTATTATTTTAAGGAATGTTTATTGATTACCAGGTTATTATTTTAATTTAGTTTAAAGAAAAGATTGTGTTTAAGTATTATTTTTTCGTACACCATTAAAGGAATATTTTTTGTATTTTGGCCTAGACATATGGCAGCGATTCCAAATGCAGTTGTTTACGCCGGAAAAAAAAATATTCATATGATGATTTTAGGTGATTGGTGTTAAATAAAAGACACAAGGCAAAAAACGAACATGTTGCGTACTATTTTTTTTATTGAACAGCGTACAGTACGTGGATCAATCAAAAGTGGACTTGATGCAAATACAGTTCCTTTAAACTTATTTTAAAATTAATAAGTATGCCCTGAGTATCAAATTTCATTTTAATTGTTATTATTATCCTATAGCTTGTTCTAATTAAACTGTACAAACATATATTGCAAGCAGTGCATTAAGGCTTCTTTAAAATATTATTTTTATTATTTTTGTGTGTTCTTGAAAATCACAACACATCATTGTGAATAAATGTCTTAAACTACTCTCTTTATGTTTCAAATATTTCACTATTTGATAACATTTTATTGAATAGACAAAGGTTTGCTTCCAAAATGACATACCAGCTATTATACTTGCATATTTTATTGTACGAACCAGAAAATCTAGTACTTTTTGTTGAAAATAATAACACAGTACTGTAGAATTCCCCGTGCCATCATAGGTTTAGTGTACAAATCTAAATCCTCAAGTAACCTCTGGCCTTCAAGATGTTGAACTACAAGTCATTACATGCCTGTTTAGGGCCATGGTGAGTCTTGTGGTTGCACAATGTCTGAACTGCAGTAGGTCTACTACTTGCTGGATATAAAGTTACAAAATATTGTAGAGTATTTACTTGTTTTGGTAACTTCATAAGCTGGTTGAAGACTTCGGATTAACATCACATTAGCTCTCGTCTACTTTAATATAATTTATCACATTTAGAGATGCAGAGAATGCAAATAGTCAATGTGTTTTCTTTGCGCTTATTAAAATCTTTGTAATTTTAATTATTAACTTATGTTTTTAGAACACTTCAGTTTGCTGCTTACTGGCACAAGTGTTTTTTTTTGTTCAAAAGAAGATTTTAACCTAAACCGATGTTGTGATTGCTTCATGATGATATCTTGAAAATTAGTTCTTTAGCCGCAAAACGTTGAGCTGCATAAAATGAGTATACGTGCAAAATGTATATAAAGTATCATAATTAAATTGCTCTTTCAAAACCAATTAAAAAAACAGAGGGTAGCTTAATAGGCCATTTGTTTGGGAAAGCAAAGCTGTATTTATACTCCTTGCCGCAGTGTAGTACAGATAAGTGAGTTGTACCATGTTAACAGTACAGGAGCATTCATTCTAACGGAAGGTGTGGTCTTACAATGTAGGTACAATGTGAGGAACAGAACAAGATACACAAATGCTTATTATGTATGGTGACCAGATAAAAATGATAATCTATCCTGATCAGTGGACCTGCCACACAGCTCGATGAAAGAAGCGATTGTGGAGGCTAATATAGGGTACTATTTCCTAGTGATCAGAGCAAGTCTTTTATATCTACAGGTCTAATCCAAATATATGTTGCAAGCAATCTACTGAACACAATTACTTATGCCATGTCACATATTATAGTAAATCTTTGGACTGGAGAGAACTCATTTAATGGTGCTTTATAAAAAAATATCTTAGATCTCTTGGGAAGGAAATTAGATGGCATTTTCTTTTAGGGTACATTAATTTTAATATTTACAATACTGCTTTTGCTGGCATCGTTCTTCATTATAAAGCAGAACACTTTTGCCTGGCAATTTTACTAGACCTAAAAATTTCAGTTCATAAAATATCATTTGATCCTATATTACCTTATCAAATAGATATCTTTTTTTAATACACTGTTAAAAGTAGGTTAGTAACATACTGAATACTGTTTATGTAGCTATGACTTTTTTAGATCATATGATATGTTGTGTTTTTATGATTTCAGCTGTGTTTGTTTTTCTTGTTTTTATAGGTTTTTGTAAAGATATTCCACACAGCGAACTGTAGAAGACCAAAAAACATTTTAGAAGAATTCCCCATTTCAAAGCATTACCATCACTATATAGTATTTTTTTTCCTCAATCTTGATTGGTCATCCTTCGACATGAGATACTACATACCAAAGATTTTTTGCTGCAAAATATTGGACTTGTGTATAAGCGGTGGTAACTTTTTTTTTTCTATACCAGTAAAAAGTCTCTTATTTTTAAACACACTTGGACTTGGTGGTTTTTCACTTACTAATAAAGTATATTTGAAATAAGCGCTGTATGATGTTTGTGTAATAAATCACGACAAGGGGATATGTTGAATGGTGATGTTCACAGCTTGGACACTGATGTCTGATGTAAGGTGGTTCCTGGAAAATCCTGATCCTAAGATATTATTAGGATGTTTTAAACTGAAAGAGTATTACTTACAAAATGTGTATTTTTTTCCTCTGCCATGCTATGTGTCGATATCTTATTTTCCTTCATTCCTGTAGGACCTCTCATTTATGGGGTTAATTATACAAATGTAGGCAAATTTGTGGTGTACTGTAACAGTAACCTTGTTTGACCTTGATGCACATCTTCACCCCTTAAACTACTAGCATTGCCCTTAACATGAGCTCAGTAAAAGGGAGTATATGTTGCCTGTTTATATCATATTACTTGATTATAAAATGCATTTTCTAGTAGGGAAAAAAATAATCTTATTTTAAATAGAGATGATTTCTCATAATGGTGTCACCACATTATAGATCTATATGATCTATTTATTCTTTAGTATTACTCTTTCAGTTACACCCATTTTTTTTTTTTGCAGTGAAACAGATGTAGTTTTTTGCAATACAATATATTTGGCAACACTTGCCATTCTTTCTGAATAACATACTTTAATACAGTTTATTATATATACCATTGTGTATTATTTTAGAACTGAATATATATTCAGGCACAAATTAATACTGTGGAAGATGGATATTTAGAATAAGTGCTATTCAACCAGCCAGTACATCATAATATTAAATATGTTTTTTAATGTAGCAAATCAGTACTACAGCAGTCAAATTAGCAATGCATTTAAGCGTGCCAAAAAACAACCACATTCAATTAACTCAACCACTAATATATTTTTTTACGTGAGACCATGTCTTGTGTACCTATTAAAAGGGAAAACTGAATCCAATCATGATTCCTGTGGTCATAGTGGAGAAGAATCAAAGCACAAAAGTCAAAGTGTGGGAGAAAATGGAGAACATTCATTTTTAATTTGTACAGTGCCCTTAGTGGTAATTGACTCCATCTCCACAATGCCATCATGCTCTCCATTAAAGCAGCATGCCACTGAAAAAATGTTTAGTTTCAAGTTGAGTAAGCAGGATTTTATTTTCTATCTTAACATCCATAACACAAGCTTGCAGATCTTCCTCTGCCCTGAACTTCTTACCTTTGATTACCCTCTTGAAGTGCATTTTCCATATATTGCTGTGTAGTGACTGGTGACCCCAGAATCATGGTATTATGGTTCCCATAGCTGACTACCCATCGGCATGTATAAAGAATGCACTTCAGAGACAAAATTGGGAAATTCAACTCACAACTAAACCTTTGTTTCCCCAGTAGGAATGGTAAAAGTATTCCATGCTGGGGTAATGGGCAGAAATAACTGTGCTACCTCTGTGTTAAAACCCTATAGTGTGTGAGCCAAATATTGTATATACTAATACATGCACAAAAAATATTCCTGGTGTGGTTGCTGCAAAACAGCACAATGTGTTCCCACCAGAAATAAAATAATAAATATGAATAAGTGTTGCGCAAACCAAAGAAAATGATACTTAAAACCAATAATCTCAAATGATCCGAGATATAGAGAAATAATCAAATCATTAGACCATCCCCTGATGAAGTCACATGGGTGAGACGTACCGTGTAGGGCAGGGGTGCCCATCCTTTTGAAGAGCAAGGGCCACTTAAGCTACTTGGTAACCGGTCGCGGGCCACAAGGAGCTGAGCGGATGGATGGCAGCCCACTTGGCTCTGTAGAGCCCAGTCTACTCTCAGCACACCAAACTCGCAGGTAATAGTCTATGGCTCAGTGCCACAGGTGCACTTCTCTGCACCCATGTATCAGTTTGCAAGCAGCCCAGTAACCACTGCAGAACAGATATGTGCATATAAACACTGATTTTAGTAATAAACTTACCTTTAATAATAGTATTCTATTCTATTTTATTTCATCCCAGAGCAGGGGGTCGCAGGCCACATCAGAGGGCTCCACGGGCCACATGTGGCCCCCCGGGCCACTGGTTGGGCATCCCTGGTGTAGGGCATCTCGGACCAGAAGTGATGTTTGGAGAGCATTTTCATGCTGAGTATATGATACCAAAGGTGTTTTTAATTTTTTTTTATATGTAAGAGTTATTCCTTTAATAAAAAACTAAATTTATTAGCAATATTACACTACCGATTACACAATACCGATGATGTGGCACAATTTCTCCCAATGATACCAGTGATGGGGCACAATTCCTCCAGTGACACCAACAATCGGGCACAATTCCTCCTAATGAAACCAGCGATGGGGCACAATTCCTCCCAATCACACCACAATTTAGCAAATTTACTCCCAATGACACCAATGATAGGCACTATTCCTACCATTGACAACAACAATGGGCCCCAATGACACCAACGGTGGGGCATTGTTTACAACAAATGATGCTTGGACATTTTCCACTCCCGATGGCCACAATCTGGCCCTCCTAAAGTCTGAAGGACAGTAAATTGACACCATGTTTAGAAAGTTTGGAGACCACTGTTCTAAAATAATAGGTTTCAGGTAGAGTTTTTAAAAGTATTCATATTACCTAAATCCATTCACATTTTTTCCATACACCTAAAGAAAACTCACTCACAATGGCCAGTCTGAGAGGAAGCCATATAACTTGATGAACGCGTAGATTTTCCATGCACATAATGGCAGATTTATTAAAGGTAAATAAGCTGTTCACTTTGCAAAAGAAGCTGCCATAGAGCTTAGTGAATGTGGTAAAGTTTCACTTTGCAAAGAATACCCAATCGTGTGTAAGGTAATAAAAAAACGCATTTTTGCTTGCACATGATTGGGTAATTGAAGTTAGCCATGCTTCTCATTCACTAAGCTCTGAAGCAACATCTCTTGCATAGTTTATTTGCCTTTAGTAAATCAACCCCATGCTGTCGGTGTCCCTGAAGAGATTTGAACCCATCCACCTCTATGTGCTTTAAACCACCGTGCTGCCTACATAATATTCTCTTTACTTCTGAAAATAAATGTTATCATATTAGTGAATTTGGTGCAGCATGCGGTGTATGGTCTGAGCACTGACAGGCTGAACCCCCTCAACCTCTGCAGCAATGCTGGCATGTGTCTATTTCCCAAAAACAACCTCTGGATATGATGTTGAGAATGTGCACTTCTTTGTGTCGACCATGGCGCGGCCTGTTTTGAATGGAACCAGTCCTGTTAAACTGCTGAATGGTCTTTGGCCACTGTGCTGCAGATCAGTTTCAGGCTCTTGGCAATCTTTTTATAGCCTATGCCATCTTTATGTAGAGCAACAATTCTTTTTTTCTGATCCTCAGAGAGTTTTTTGCCATGAGGTGCCATGTTGAACTTCAAGTAACCAGTATGAGAGAGTGAGAGCGATAACACCAAATTTAACACACCTGCTCCCCATTCACTCCTGAGACCCTGTGATGCTAACGGGTCACATGACACCGGGAGGGGAAATGGCTAATTGGGCCCAATTTGGACATTATTTTGCGGTTTAGACATGAATGGCTGTGTATTGAGTTATTGAGGGGACACCAAATTTACACTGTTATACAAGCTGTACACTCACTACTTTACATTGTAGCAAAGTGTAATTTCTTCAGTTTTGTCACATAAAAAGATATAATAAAATATTTACAAAAATGTGAGAGGTGTACTCACTTTTGTGAGATATTGTATATAAATGATATGTGTGCTACCATTTTGGTGATGGAATTGCTTTTCAGCCTTTTAATTCACTGGGAAATGCGGACATTCCTGATGCTTCAGGCTAAGTGGCAGTCTGGGATATTAAGTGCCTAAATACATTATGGCTCAGGTATAAAAACTGGGGCAAAAGAAAGATAAAGTTGTATCCCTTAGTAGCCAATCGCAGTTTAGCTTTAATTTTCTAAATTGTAAAAATGAGTGACATTGTGAGTCTGATTGTTGTGGATGAAAGTTCTACTTTTCATTGCTCAAAGTGTTTAAGTATGTGGTCCACTTTAGTCGGAGTTATAGGTTTAGCCATTTTATTCTATATGACACATATGACATTAGTCTTTAGGGAGTAGATAGTGTTGAACCATTCTTTAACATTTATTATAAAATATCACATTTTATCACAAGTGGCTGAATTTTTCTTGAGATTGTGTATTTTTAAAAACGTTCTTCTCTATTATGCAGATATTATTTTTCATATATCTTAGTTTCAAGGTCCATTGAAATTGTTTTTCTTTTTTTTTTAATGTAATCGACTGGACTTTAGGGTTGGGTGAATCTTGTGTCTTGAAGGTAAAAAACCTGTGTGCAATGACTCCCCTAAAATACTCACCTGAGCTCCTTCTCAATCCAGTGATGTGCATGAGAGCTGAGCTTCTTCCGGGTCTCTCATTCCGCATTGGCTGAGACAGTAGTGGGAGCTATTGGCTCCTGCTACTCTCAATCACAGCCATTGAGCCAATGAGGAGAGGCAGGGCCAAGCTGCTGCTCTTTTTGTGTTATGGACGCATAGAGCAGGGCTCAGAAGCAAAAACGCACCAGTGCCTCTAAGAGCAAGCGGCTGACTATTGGGGGCACTGACTGAAGAGGAGGAGCCAGTATCCCAAAAATAGGAGGATCTTTGCAAAAGCACTGCACAGAGCAGGTACCTATGACATGTTTGTTAAGAAAAAGAACCTTTGATGTCACTTTAAATCTTCTGATTCATAATGTGTAGACATAACACTTTGTTATTTATTACATCTCATAGAGATCATAGTACTCCCCCAATAATATCTTCATTTACTGAGGACTACTCCGCTCATGTTAACGCATTATTCAGAGGTGACATTTACGTTGTGGCTTGAGATATGGGCTCAGCGACGACAATAATGTAAGTCCTGGTGCCTGTGCTTTTCCTGGATATGTGTACAAATATCTGACAATGATCAGCCCTTTCCGCAGAGTCTCTCCTTGCGACTACACAGGAAAGGGGTTAATTGTGGACTGTTTTCATCAGACAAACCGATCATGTGGGCCCCATCGGTCTTTTTTCCATCGGTGAAAAAAAATGGAATGTGTTTTAAATTTTTCCTATGGATAGAAAAATATGATCGTCTGTGTGGAACTCCATCGGAGAAAAATCCACGCATGCTCAGAATCAAGTCAACGCATGCTCGGAAGCATTGAACTTCATTTTTCTCAGCACGTCGTAGTGTTTTACGTCACCGCGTTTTGGCACGGTCGGATTTTTGACTGATGGTGTGTAGGCAAGACTGATGAAAGTCAGCTTCATCGGATATCCGACGAAAAAATCCATCGGATTAGATTCCATCAGATATCCGATCGTGTGTACAGGGCTTTAGGAGCTCACGATCTGTCTTTTCTCAGCTCACAGAACAGGGATGTGTGATTTACCTCTCGTGCCCGCAGTATAACTGCGGCGGCTGGTCCGTAAGCGGTTAAAGGAAATTATCCAGAAAGTGGAATACTGGCAGGATTAGCGGGTAAGAACTTGGGGATAATGACCACTAGCCATTATGTAAAAGGTTACATAGAGAGTCTACTATTTAGAGTGATAAAATATTACTTTTGGTTGATATGTACTTTAAAAACCACTTCCCGCCCAAGGACATCATATGACGTTCTGGACTTTCAGTGGGGATATCTGAAAGATGCCTGCAGCAACAGGCATCATTCAGACATCCATCTCTTTAGCCGGCGATCCTGTGCACCATAAGAATGATCATAGTGGCAGTTCCGCCACTTGATCGTTCTTATAGGCGACGGGAGGGGACATCCCCCCCTCCCAACGCCATCCGGTGCTTCTCTGAGCTCTCTTGTGCCATCGGAGACCCGGAGAAACGATCTGCTGGCGCCGGATGGGAGGCATAGAGATGACTGGTGACCAGATGGTCACCAGTCATCTCTATGATCATTGGAGGCCCAGGCGCGATGTTATGACATCACGCCCGGGTACCGGAATGTAAACAAAGCCGCAATTGCGGCTGTAAGCATGAGATACGTGAATTATTTTTCACGATCTCATGCTTTCCAGCCTGGAGGAGATATGTGGGGTCTTATTGACCCCGCATCTCTCCATAAAGAGTACCTGTCACATTAAGTAAAATAAAAAAAAATAATACAAAAAAACGTTTTAAACACCCCTATCCCCGGTAGCTCACGCTTAGAAACGAACACACACGTAAGTCCTTCCCACATATGTAAACGCCGTTCAAACCACACATGTGAGGTATCTCCGCGTGCGTTAGAGCGTCAGCAACAATTCTAGCACTAGATCTCCTCTAACTCTAAACTGGTAACCTGTAAAAAAAAAATAAGCGATGCCTATGGAGATTTTTAAGTACTGAAGTTTGGCGTAATTCCATGAGTGTGCGCAATTTTAAAGCGTGACATGTTAGGTATCTATTTACTCGCGTAACTTCATCTTTCACATTATATAAAAAAAAGTGGGCTAACTTTACTGTTTTGTTATTTTTTAATTCATGAAACCGTTTTTCCCCCAAAAAAAGCGTTTGAAAAATGATTGCGCAAATACCGTGCGAGATAAAAAGTTGCAATGACCGCCATTTTATTCCCTAGGGTATCTGCTAAAAAAACATATATAGTGTTTGGGGGTTCTGAGTAATTTTCTAGCAAAAAAATATATGATTTAGGAGAGAAGTGCCAAAATAGGCCCGGTATGGAAGTGGTTAAAGACATAATATTAGGCTCTGTCCTGAAAAGTTATAAACCACAATAATCTTGAATAAAAAAAAAAAAATTCAGGGAACTATGCAAACACAATTGGACAGGCCCATGCACAACAAGATGTTGTTAGATATAAACAAATTCTAAAATGTAATTATAAAGTGTGTGAAAAGCATTAGATTGATGGAACTTATAGAACTAAGCCATTGGCTGGCGCTGCTGTCAATCACAGCGGATGACGCGGCGCACTAAGGGGGGCGGGGCCGAGTGATACAGTCGGCAGCTATGGCCACCGCTGTATCACGGGAGCGCACTCGCAAAAGCTTTCCACCATGGGAGGGAGCTCGCATGAACGTGGAAAGCTTTTGCGAGGAGGACCTGAGACAGCCGCCGAGGGACCCCAGAAGACACAGATCGGGGCCACTATGTGCAAAACAAACTGCACAGCGGAGGTAAGTATAACATGTTTGTTATTTTTAATCAAAAAAAATCTTGCCTTTAGTGTCCCTTTAAGCTAGACTTGCAGTATGTGTTTATAGACTGTGTATGTAGTGAAGAATATTGGTATGGATGTAATCTATTACAGATTGTGTCCATCATTAGCCCAGTGCCCCACCTGTTTTTTTTTTAACATGGGGAAACATGGTCCTATGAAACAGAAGCCATGTTGTTTTCAGAGAGAAGTTCATGCCCTCTGTTTAGAATTTAATCAGTTCTTTTGTTGCTATTGGTCCCCGTGGACATATATACTTTAACAGGAAATAATAACAGATGACATTGCATTTTATTGCTGGCCAGGAGTCTTGCTCATGTGGGCAGTTATTATAATTTCCCTTTCAGTGTGCAGGCACCAGCAATAATAAAAGTTGATTCTTACAGTAATATTGCACAGCACAGCTGCCTGTATTTTGGCAGATTTTTTCAGCTTTAGGAGTTAAGGTAACACACTGTAGTATCTTTTAATAGGTTGTTTTAACAGTACAAGTAGCATTGGCACGCCCCTTTGTTTAAGTATCGTCCCTCTCTCTAACTTTTCATTAATAAAGCAGTATTAAACCCAAAAGCAAACATTTATTATATTGCAGTTTACCAATTCAGACTTCCAGATGGATCAGTTTACAGGGATTGGACTTAAAGTGATTGTAAAGGATCGCCTTGTACAAGACCACATTTAGTTTAAAATCGAAATGAAAGGCAAAACCTTTTTGTAAAAAATATTATAAATACCTTTTTTATAAGTCATCACATTCCCTCTGTTCTCGGCTGCATTAGAGCTGGGGGAGGAGGAGAAGCAGCAGCACACTGAGCTTCCCAGTGAATGGCTGTGCAGCGGGGGCATGTCAGGACAAGTATGATGATTGGAGAAGAGCAGGCTGAGTTACCAACATAGCTTGAGAACTGAGCACGGTGTGCTCTCCTGCTTAGTGTGGTAATTTTTTAATAGGAAAGCAAGGGGACTAGCAGGAGTAAAGGAAGTAATACAAAGAGAACAGGATACATTCTCACAAGTATGGCAGGCACATATCAGGAATATGAAGTGTTGGGGGTAACAAATGCTTTAAAGCGGAGTTCCTCCCAAAAATTGAGCTTCTGCTTTAAGTGTAGGTGACCCTCTGACATGCCACATTTGGCATGTCAATTTTTTTGGAGGGGGAGAGGATACCCTCTTTTTAGAGGCATCCAGCTCCCACTTCTGGGGCACCGCTGCGCCGGAAGGAAGTTTACCTCTCCCTCCCTGCAATCTTCTGGGACACGTGCCCAGCTGTGAAGCTACAGTCAGAATGCCGGGGGCCGCGGAGAGTAGGGGAAGAGGAGGGGGGCTTCGTTCGCCCGCATCGCTGAACTGTGGGAGTGTCTGCTTATTAAAAGACTTTTATATAGGTGGAACTCAGCTTTTCCATTCGGCACTGACAGGGGTGCTTAAAATTATAAGCTTTTATTTATTTATGTACATTTTTTCCCAAAAGAAAAAAGAAACAGTTGGCTGTAACTGATTATAAAATGTTAGCTGGAGTTTGGCTTCAATTTGTTAGTGTACATGTAACATTACCTTCCCCCCAGACTGAGACCCCCTGTGCTCCTTCATCTACAATGGGGGCACTCTAATACAGGAAGTGTGTTACTGGCCAGATTACCAAGTGAAAACAGAAGGGAAAAAGCCTAAAGCCACACGCTCGGTTTTCTCAGGCAAGAACCAGCAGGAAAACTGCTGGCAGAGCTTTCTTGCCGAGTAAAACGTGCATGTTTACGAGGCTTTGATGTTTCTCGTCAAGAAAACTGCCCACTTCCGGGCATAGATTGCCGCAGAATCCGCGGCGATCTACGCCATTTCCGGCCCCTTCTGTGCCCCCCGCTGTCTTCTGGGAGACACACCGGTCCCAGAAGACAGCAGGGACCAGTGAGATGGCACAGCGCGACTTGCGCATGTGCAGTAGGGAACTAGGAAGTAAAGCCTCAAGGCTTCACTTCCTGATTCCCTTACGCAAGATGGTGGAGCCTCCACCCGAGAGCCATGGGACAGATCGGCTCCGGGTGCTGACATCGCGGGCGCCCTGAGCAAGTAAGTGTCCTAGTATTAAAAGTCAGCAGCTGCAGTATTTTTAGCTGCTGACTTTCATTTTTTTTAACCGGAACTTCGCTTTAACATCACACTTCCCAGAGTATCAAATGGCCGCATCCCCTGCCAAGCGGTGTCATTCCTCCCACCAACCTGTATGTCTTGTAGTGACATAGGGATTGGGGCAAGGAACCACAGAGCACTATGGGGAACCATATTTGAAAAAAGGAGGGGAGGAAAAAGAAAGAGGGAGGGAAGAAAGCGGGGGGGGGAGAAAACGAAAGAAGGGTAGAAAAAACAGAAAGGGAAGGGGAAGAAGGAAAAAAAGGGGGGGGGGAGAAAAGAAAGGAGCAACACAAGGATAGCACTCACATGGGCAACATCTGCAAATATATTAAAGGGGAACAACACCTAGGTAGACATTGATGGTCAGACTTTCAGGCCAAGGAAGTATAGTAAAAAATTGTTTAATAGCATATATAAATTTACAAACAATAAATAGGACAATGTAATTTACAACAAATGACCACTGTATGTGCAATCCTCAGATGTCGCCAACGCACGTTTCGCTGTGGGGCTTCTTCAGGACGAAGACGAGGAATACAAGAGTAACAAAAAACAGAAATTCATATGACAGATGGTCCTCCAGCGGATACATCCATAAGGCATATACGGCAAAAAGAAGTCAAAATCAATAAAGAGTTTGAACAGGGGTTTCCATAGACCGATATCTTATAATGACCAAACAGTTAAAAAAAAGAAGAATCGCAGACTTGAAGACGAGCGCCACAGGAGGGATTGCACATCAATTATACTAGTATGCGTGGTCCTGAGCTCACTGGAACAACAGATGTCAGCGACGGCAAGTACAACAAGCCCTAATATGTGGGACCTAGTTAGACGGTGCCCCCAATAAACAACAAAGTTCTGGGCTGTATGGAGATCTTGCAGCTGACACACGATAGCCTCTGTGTCCCAGGGTGTAAATGTTGTTAGGTGTTACAACTTTTTTAGGGTTTTATTGCTATCTGTGCCCCAATTAGGTAAATTAACCTCTCTATTTGTCCTGTTTACCATTATCACTGAAAGTGAACGTAAAACAAAATACCAAAGTTTGGGTTGTCCCCAGAAAGTTAATAGAGGGGAAATCTTCCAATAGGGAAACAAGTTCTGGTGAGCTGGGGGTCCCCAAGGAATTCCCTTAATTTGCAGGGATTTTCTCTCACTTCCTGTTTGGCTATGGGACAGGAAATAAAGGGGAATCTCCCCAGCGGGACACAATAAAATTTGACGGGGGTTATAACTTTCCCTTATGCCTTGTACACACTATCGGAATTTCCGATAGAAAAAGTCAGACGGAATTTTTTCATCGGATACTCCGACCGTGTGTGTGCCCCATCGGAGTTTTTCCATCGAAAATTCCGATGAACTTAGAAAGAGAACATGTTCGGAAATTCCGTTCGTATGTATGGAACTCCGATGGAGAACAAAACATGCATGCTCAGAATCAAGTCGACGCATGCTCAGAAGCATTGAACTTAATTTTTCTCAGCTCGTCGTAGTGTTGTACGTCGCCGCGTTTTGGACGGTCAGAATTTGGTCTGACAGTGTGTATGCAAGACAGCTTGAACGGAATTCCGTCAGAAAAATCCGTCGGAGTTTATCCCAACGGAAATTCCGATCGTGTGTACGGGAAGCATAACTCTTTCCGAAATTAAAACCAAAAATAAGTTTTGCCTATAGTTCTACTTTAATTTACTGCAATATAGACCCTTTTTAATATGTCTAAACTCACGTTGCTTAAGCAAAGCTATATTATTAAAAAGTCAACCTTTTTCACTGTCAAGTAGCAGAGAAAAGCTGACTGCTAAACAGTATCCAAATACTTAATAGCCAATATATAAAAAAGAAAATTGTCCCAAGTAATCAGTGTTCTAACCAATATCTTGCTGCAAACTCTTCACAAAAGATTAAAAACTGCTGAGCCAGTGCAAACATTGTTTTTCTGTCATTAGCCGCTAAAGCAGTTTGGCTGTTTTTAAGAACTTAAGTTAGGAGCCGTACACTTATGTAAAATTTGACACTGTTTGCGCTTGTTTACAACACATTAGCACGGTATGCTTGCTTCCTGCAATTCCAACAACTTACAACAGCTTAGTCACAAGTTGTTCCAACCCTCACTGCATTTTGCATATAATGAATTTAAAGCATAGCCATGTCTATATTTAAATCATATACTTTTCACATTGTATTTCAATTATTTCTATCCTACTCCTAGTAATTTGAACTATCTTGAAGCCTGTAAATGTACTTTGTGAAGATTTCCGCACAATTATGTCCTTGAATTCTGTGACATGTATTCACTACGCCCCGTGAGTTTGCACTGCTGTGTCACACATTTCACAGAGCCTGCCTTCTGAATCATAGAGGTGCTGAGAGGAGGAGTTTTAGGAGGTGGATTCAGTACAGGAATCACTATTTGCATGCAACAAGGTACCATTGGATATACACAAAACCTTGGTTTAAGATTTACTTGGTTTGAGAGCGTTTTGCAAGACAAGCAAACTTTTTTTAATTAATTTTGACTTGATATATAAGCGATGTCTTGATATACGAGTAGTGTCACGTCACAATAGAGTATAAAAGAGAAGAGAGGTGCCTCTAATGCCTTGTACACACGATGGGAATTTCCGATGAAAAAAGTCAGTCAGACTTTTTTCATCAGATATTCCGATTGTGTGTAGCCCCATCTGAGTTTTTTCATCGGATATTCTGAGGAATTCCGTCTGAGTTTAGATATAGAACATGTTCTATATCTATATTACGTTGGAATTCCGATGTTATTTGGCTGGGCAAAAGCCAGCACATGTGTACGGGGCATTAGTGTAGCAATATGGTTACATTTACTGAAGGTACAACATTTAGCAACTCACACGGTTGATGATTTAAAGAGGCACATCTAAGTATGCAGGCATCCGGGGTAAAGCTGTCAAAATAGACCGTCTTCCGCACCGCCATCGACGTTGTCCCTTCCACTCTTTGCGCTCCATCAGCAGTTCCCCGCTTTCAGATCGCTCTTCTGCAGGGTAGTCTTTCCAATCACAATTTCAGACTAACAGCGGTGAGAGCCGGCAGTGCGGGGGATGGTCTATGTGGACAACTTTACCCCGCATGCCTGCATACTTAGATGTGCCACTTTTAATCATCAACCATGTGAGTTGCTAAATGTTTTACCTTTATTAAATGTAACCATATTGTTACACTTAGAGGTGCCTCTCTTCTCTTTTATACTCTGTAGCTCCTGCTGGATTTTTCTTCTAGTCCCCTTGTGGAGGCTTCCATTTGTGGATGGACAATTTATGGTTACACAACCTATCACATTGCTGTAATCTTTTTATATGGACTATAAACCGAAGGACTTATGAATAAATGGTTGTGGAACAAATTATTTCAGTTTCCATTATTTGCTTTGATATACAAGTGCTTTGGATTACAAGCATATTTCTGGAACGAATTTTGCTTGCAATCCAAGGTTTTACTGTATAGTCTGTAGGAAATGCAGAATCTGCAAAGGATGCAGGGAATTCAGGAAGTCTGGGAAGCAGGCAGCAGATGGTCAGCAGACAGGACTTACAGCATAAAAGCAGATTCTTCAAGTAAGCTTATATTGTATTGTTAAGTATTGTTTGTATTTCTTTTACAGTTGTGATGTTATCAAATGAACATGTGTACTATAACCGTAGACTTACTTTAAACTAAACTCCAATGGCATTTCTTTAATTACAAATTTCTCAGTATTGTACAATCCAAGTTATTTTTTCCAATTAAATCCAGCTAAAAAGATTTCTATATCCCAAAATACGGATGAGAGAATACAACTTATTTTCCAACTGACCAAGTTGAAATGCCACATTCAGCAGATTTGTTCAGACACTTTGATCAGGCTGTGGGATCCTATGTGCACACTGTTTACAAAGTAAAGCAACATTTACTAAGGAATTATACAAGAGTCTTATCTTTTGTCCAACAAACCTTTAGAAAAAGACGAAAGAACCACACAAGAGAACAATTATGATACAGTGTTTTCAAAAGTATGCCTATAGAATCTAAATTGTAATGAAAAAGATTTCATGGAATAAAATATTTTGGCTGCAAACTCCAAAAATACAGGAAAATTTGTACAAAAGTATGTGAATGCAGTCAAATGTTCTCAATGGAAAAAAGAAACTGCGCTAAGATAATAAAGGTTTTGGGATGGCCTGAAGATCTAATAGGTAAGCAGCAACTAACCTGATAACATAACAGTGAAAAGAAGTGAGAAAAATATAGATAGTTGCGCTAGTATCAGGACCACCTTTGCGGGGAAGGTGACTCAATCACCCCCACCCCAAACGTGGAAATAAATTAAATGAGCATAAACCGTGAACTTATTATAAATGATTAAAGTGCACAAATAATACCAAATTAAAATCATAAATTGGATGATAAACAAATCATAAAGCATAAGCTAATGACATCAGTTAAGTGGCAGTTAACTTGTAAGGATATGAAAAAATGCACAAGTGAAGTCCAAGAGAACAACCAAAATTGCATAGAAATTGTATATATATATAAACATAAAAGTCCATAAAACTGCTGTGAATAAACACCCAGTGATGTTCCAAGATATCAGCTATGCTTTCTTCCTGGGAAAAAAAAGGGCTGAACTTAGGTTTTGAAGTTAAAGCCTAGTTAGAGCGGACAGGTGCTTTGCATTTAGAGGGGTTTGTATCTGCTGGTTATAAAGGCTGACACCTATGCAGTAAATTCAAAGCCATATTTAAAGGGTCACTAAAGGAAAAAAAAATTTTAGCTGAAATGACTGTTTACAGGGCACAGAGACATAATAGTTAACTGATTCCTTTTAAAAATGATTAAAAATAGATAAAAAAACAATCATATAATGTGCCTGCAGTGTAGTTTCGTTTTTGCTGTTGTTTGCTGGTTCTCTGATGTACAGAGAGCCACTAGAGGGCAGTCAGCCAATAGAGAGCAGTGATACTTTGTCTAAAACTCCTCAGCACCAATCCAGTTTCGTTTTACACACAGCTCCTTGATTAGTGACCACCGTGAGAAATCTCCCAGTACTGTGGTTATCAGGAAACAGGCAACCAGGAAGTGTCCAGAACAGAGAGGATTTACAGCAACATGAAAGCAAAAACGAACAATGAGGACATGAAACCAGGACTGCAGCAAGGTAAAGGAAGCTATTTAGCTAAAAAAAAAAATTCCTTTAGTGACCCTTTAAAGTCCTCTTGACAATGAAGGACCTTCACAGTTTGCCTCTCTCTGGGTCGCAGAAATCCCACACTTGTAGGTTCAATCTGTGGTTTCAAAAAGGTACAAATTACAGTTCAAAACGCTAACCATTCCTACCATTTTCTGCTATCAAATCAACCAAAAATTCGCCAAGGTCCATTAGATTTACAGAATGCCCTAAACCATCTATTATCCCAGGGAGATATTTTGCCAGTACCACCACATCTACTCACACCCGTCATTGTACCAAAGCCCAATGAGGGTATTTGTCATGTTCTGGACTTAAAATTCCTCAAAAGATTCCTCAAATATTTAAAAATGCATAAAATCTGCATCTCTCAGTGATTGCCTCACTCAGACAAGGGGGATATATGGAATCTGTGGACATCCAGGATGCCTATCTGCATGTTCCTATTTACCCTCCTCATTAAAGTGGTATTAAAGCCTGGAATTTTATTTTTACCTACAGGTAAATTATAATAAAGCTTACCTGTAGGTAAAATTAATATCCGCTAAACGTACACGTACAAGCTGCAGCCGGTGATGTCACCAGCGCATTCATTTTGAAGGAAAGGCATACCTGTACCGTTCCTTTAGATCTGTTTGCCATGGCTGAGACTCGGATGAGCGCGCGCAAGAGTGACGTCATCGCAGCTCTAGCCAATCAGAAGCCCGTGGTCCCTGAACCCCTAAGGAAGACTGGGTGAAGATGGAAGCCGCTGCAGCAGTGACAACACGCCACTGGAGGGCTTTGTTTTAGGATAAATGTTGTAATATAAGGAGCTGCGCTCAAAATAAAAAATAGTGATAGTGATAAAGGAGAATATTGCATTCAGTGACCACTCAGAAAAAAAAATGAATAAATCGTCCTCAAGGGGTCTATGGAGTGATACTATAGTCCATATATAAACTAAAATACATTTGTGGATCTCCACTATTTAAATATATGTGAGAAAAAAATGAGTACTCGATAATGACACCACCAGCACACGTGCACCTCCACCACAAAGCTTGCACGCTTATCGAAAGGCAAGCTCAGTGTAGCCTGTAAAGATGATCTCTCTCTGGATCTGCATCCAGCGGCAACTTGCAGGAATAAGGAGGAAGGCGGACCAGATAAACTCAAGTCTCCAAAACTAGGAAGCCGTCAATCATGTACCCAAAAAGATGAAAAAAAACTCTCCATAGTGTAATTCAAACTTGGTATGAGATTTATTAAAGATAAAAGTTGCACTTACTGAAAAAAACGAAGATAAAATCTCCCATAAAATTGTAGCCGGCCTGCTTGCAGACATCAAGGTACACTGCGATGACCTCAGCACGTCAACCTCCCGACACACGAGTATTTTTTTTAAATAGAGTTTATTACCGCTTTGATGCCCTCTGTGCTTTAGGGTGGCAAACAAGCACTTTCAGTTTACTCTGCTCCCAGAGTGTTTACAAAGGTTTTAGTACCTCTTCTTGCCCTTCTAAAAACACAGGGCATCCAAGTAGATGACTATCAGAACTGGCCATTAGACCATTCTAATGCTCCAGGTCTTTGTCTGGGTTGGCGGGGTTCTCAATTACAACAAATTTTTCTGGAATACTTGGGTCTGGTCCTGGACACATCCCAACCAAAATCCTTCTCCCAGAAAAGAACCAAAATACGAACATTACGGAATTACGAATAAGCAAAATAAAGAACAAGCGAAAATACGAACATATGTTTGGACAATCTTACTAAAATACGAAACACCGAAAAAGCAAAAGAACGAAAATGACATCTATAACGAACGATTTGCATTCCGTATTTTAAATCCTTTGTCTGTTTGTATTTTCATTCGTATGTTCGTATTTTCATTTGTGTGTTTTGTAAATCCGTTTTTTTGTCTGATCGTAAAATTTGTGTACTTGTATCGTTCTTTCGAATGGGCACTGGGCAGTGTAGTTAGTGAGTGATTACTTAATATCTTAGCAAATCAGCTTATCTCTTTTGTTCTGAGTTACATTGTAGAGTGTAAAGCCTCGTACATACGATCAGACTTTAAACAAACTTTTCCGTGGATTTTTGTCTGAAGGGAGTTGGCCGGACTTTTGAAACCGAAAAAGTTTGTCCGATAGAGCATACACACGGTCAGATTTTTTGGAAAACGCTCATTTTGACGTTTGTTGGCAAAAAGTCCGACCGTGTGTACGGGACTTAAGAGAAAGTATATCTTAATATGGATTAGCTGTGTGTTGCTATGTATTTATGAAAGTACGAATCCATTAAACGAAAATGATTATCTAACAAAATTTCGAATTTCGAATCAACGAAAATAATTAGGCCCCATACACACGATAGAATCCATCCGCGGATAAATCCGTGCAAATGGGTTTCAGCGGATAGATTCTATGGTGTGTACACTCCAGCGGATAATTATCCGCGGATATTTTTCCGTCGTATCACTTTTCAGCAGATCAAATATTTGCTGACATGCTTAACAAATATATCCGCTGTGAAGCTATCCGACGGATATATCCGTTGGTTAGTACACAATATCCGCGGATAAAAATCCCGCGCATGCTCAGACGAAATAAGGGGATGGGAGCACTCGTTCAGGTAAAACTCTCGTTTGTTTGTGATATGGCACATTCGTCCTTTTAAAGCTCTATTGTGTCGTTTCTTGCCTCTTTTTTTTTTCTGTGTTCTCTTGCTAGAATAAACCCCTTCTTTTGCAGATGCTATCTATCCAGATGTTGTAACTTTATTTTAGTCCTCCACATGTCTATGTTTTTTGGTTTTTTTTTAAATGCAATGTTTTTTTTTTGGGTGTTTTTTTGTTAGTTTTTCTTTGTGCAATTTATGGCACCATTGTTTTTTCTTGCACATTTTTTTTTTTTTTTCTTTGTGCAATTTATGGCACCATTGTTTTTTCTTGCACATTTTTTTATTTTTTTATTTTTCTTTGTGCAATTTATGGCACCATTGTTTTTTCTTGCACATTTTTTTTTTTTTTTTCTTTGTGCAATTTATGGCACCATTGTTTTTTCTTGCACATTTTTTTCTTTTTTTCTTTTTCTTTGTGCAATTTATGGCACCATTGTTTTTTCTTGCACATTTTTTTTTTTTCTTTGTGCAATTTATGGCACCATTGTTTTTTCTTGCACATTTTTTTTTTTTTTTCTTTGTGCAATTTATGGCACCATTGTTTTTTCTTGCACATTTTTTTCTTTTTTTCTTTTTCTTTGTGCAATTTATGGCACCATTGTTTTTTCTTGCACATTTTTTTCTTTTTTTCTTTTTCTTTGTGCAATTTATGGCACCATTATTTTTTCTTGCACATTTTTTTTTTGGGTGAGGTTATGTCACCATTTTTGCTATGCCTGTGTTTTTGCTTTTGGGTTTCACCAAGTTGGTACACCAAATGTCCCCCCCCCCCCCAAGGAGTTGGTGTCCTTTCTAAGTGACACATATTACCAAAAATGTTTCATGCCTAATCAACACAGTGTAAAAACACAATAGACAAGGTATTTCAGAAAATAAACTAACCATTTATTTTAAACATAATTCACCACAAAAATAACTAGAAGGGCAGCACTTGCTGAGATAGCAACATACATGCAGACTTGTGTTCCAGACTGCACAGGCAACATAGTCAAGGACAAAATGGCAAACCTTGAGGACCGCATACCGACAACTAAAAGAGAACAACCACAAAAAACAAAAACCAGGAGCAGCAGCAAGTGAGCCAATGGAGCCCAGGCTGTGGTAGTCCAAAAAGCAAAAAGTTTTTGGGGGATCAAATGGAAGGCCGGGAATCATCTTCTCCTGTTCCTTGTAACCCTCCTTGCAGCAGATCTTCCACGGATCCGGAAACGGCCTCTTGCAGATGGGGAGGATGTGGCAGCAGGAGGAGGTAACAGATGTTGGGCAGGATGGGCCGGGTCACTGAGCTCGGTGTCATCGGTGAGCCAGCCCCTCTGCATCCATAAAATGACCTTATTAAATAGGTTCCTGGCACGCCTCTGATCTTCCTCCCCCCCTGTTGATAGTTCGTGTGCCACATAGGCACTGTAGGCCTCAGTGCGGGTCAGGGGGGCCCTCATTATGGCGCTTGCCTCTCTTATCATTTCTAGGCTCCTATCCTCCACTTCCCTCCTGCGCCTCATTAGGCCTGCTTGCCTGACCTGGGGGGGAGGGACATGCGTGCTCGTGCTAGCCCTGGGCCTGGGGCCCTCCTGACTAGTGCTTGGCCCGGCCTCCTCCTCCTGGCTGCCAATGACCCCTTCCTCCTGGCTGGCATGCATCTCGGGCTCAGTAGCCGTCAAATCCAGGCTGGTCACTTCTTCCTGTGGCAAAAAAGGGACATTTTTTACAATTTGACACCAGCAAATCACACACATTTTCATGCTCTAGACTGGTTTGTTTTATCTTACTTTAATCTTTAATCTACTCTCCTTCTGATCCCTGCACTTGTCATCCAGGACCCCTATTTTTCTGACCACGACTTTTCTAGGCCATTTTTTGTTTTTTGCTTACAATATCAACTCAAGAATTAAACCATAATTAGCATCACAAAAATTTGGTGTGAAATACTCTACCTCAGCAGAAGAAGTGCTCAGTCGAAGATCTGGACGCATGCCAGCCAGCCCCTCACTGTTCTCCTCCTGTCTACGGTGATCCGTGGAAGGTCTGCTGCCCTGCTGTCTGGGAGGAAGGCTTGACATTGATCGCCGGCCATCCATTTGATCCCCCAAAAACTCAAGCTCCTGGTAGTAACACAGACTTGGCTCCGTGGACTCGCTTGCTGCTGCTCCTGATCGTTGCGCCCGTAGTTGTTTTCTTTTTGTGCGGAATGCGGCCCTCAGGTTGTTCATTTTGTTCTTGACTATGTTGCCTGTGCAGTCGGGAACCCATGTCTGCATATATGTTGCAATCTCAGCAAGTGCTGTCCTTCGGCGCGCCCCACTTTTATAGAGGGGGTGTCTGCTATCCCAAAGTAGGGGCGTCTCCCGATACTTTGCAATAAGGCGACTTATTGCTTCTTGGCCCACAATCTGGTCCATTTTTTTTCTGATGTTTTTTTTTCCAAACTCAAAATTAACACACTGTTAAAACAAAAATAAAGAATCATTAAAAAATGCACAGCATTCACATTGTAATAATATGTGGCCCCAGATTTATAAAGTACTATGCAAACACAGTGTCTCCTGCAGCTAAAATGCTGGCCAGCTCTGCCCCATTGTTGTGACCACCATTTTTTTCACATGCAGACCATTTTGGAATCAAGTTTGCTAAATACGTGTTATCTCTAACTATCCTCCATTTTTGATATTTTGACCATTCCTCAAGGCACTATTTCATGTGTACCTAGCATGCCCCTCCTCATTCCTGACATAGAAATACACTTCACATACTAACCTCTGGCCAACCAACACAGAACAATACTTGCATGATCACAATACACCTGGCAAAAAATTAAAATACGTAGAGCATTCTTCACATCTAGATTAAAGTGATGTGTGAAAGCATTGTGAGAAGGAATTACCGTTTTGGGGACACAGGAAACATAAGTAGCGTTAAAAGGGTGCAAACAACAGACCAAACCCCAATCCCATTGCTCTATATTTTTTAGGCCTCTGCTGATCCCATGTTCCAATTTTCTTACCTTCTTATCTCTAGCTCCTCGTGAAGCACCGTGCAATAATCTCCGCGTAACGTACGTAACCACGTAGGTTCCCTTTTATACACTCCGCGTATGCGTGACACCCCGCCTTCGTCACCTTTGCCATGCCCCCTAATCAATGTTAACTCACAAAATATGGCGTGAAGTGTGTAACTTCGGTCAAATGTTATAATCATCTCCGCGTAACGTACATAACCACGTGGCTTCCCTTCTCTACATTCCGCGTGTGCATGACACCCCGCCTTCGTCACCTTTGCCATGCCCCCTAATCAATGTTAACTCACAAAATATGGCGTGAACTATGTAACTTCTGTGAAACGAGCGAATAATCTCCGCGTAACCTACGTAATTACGTCTTCTTCATTCTCTACACTCCGCGTATGCATGAACCGCCGCCCTCGTACACGCCCATGATGGGACATTTCCTGGTTTCCACGCCCCTAATCTCTGTGGGGATGAAAGATGGCGATGACAGGCGAGCATGCACGGAGCTCTCAGGCCAGAAGTGAGGGGACAGAGGCAGGAACGTCCCGATCCCGTCCCAAACGGTATAAGGCCACTAATATGGCTTTTGAGGAAATGATAGAGCTGGTGGATATAATGCGGAGGAAGGATTATGATGGCAAATATGGGCCATACAAGACCCCCAACCGCAGAAAGGGGAAAATAATGGAGAAGGTGGCAAGAAGAATGAAGAGAATGTTTGGGATCACCAGGTCCAAGGAGCAGCTACGGAAGCGGTGGTCTGATTTGAAACTGAGGGAGCCACATCAGTACAAGAGGATCAAAAAAATATTTAAGAAAAGTAAGTTAAATTTATTATTTGGGGGGGGGGAACCTTTTTAGATTTTTAGCTTGGTCAGGTAAATTTCTACATCTGTCTCCTTGGCCTGGTTGTACTTCTGAGCTCATGTTGAAATAGAAGGTGTTTTTCACCAACATTTTGCTTGGGCAACGACTGTTAATAGTAAACATCGTTGACATCAGCTTATTTCTCCCAAATACGATGTTTGCCCAGGAAGAAAACACCTGGACATGCGTCTCTGGCCAAAAACATGGTTTGTAAACATTGTGTACAAATAGAGTTGTGGAAAATGCTAATCCAAGACTGTGTAATGCCAACAGTGCTACTAAGCTGGTGTTTTCATATCTGTAATCCAGAGCACCTGTGTCTCCACCTAAATATTAACATTGTAATTTGTATGGTCTCCGTGTTTAAATTTAAGGGGGGGGACATCCATGTGTGTCACTTTGGTAAAAAGGGCCCGAATCAGAGCTTGCCATAGAAGTCATCCCCAATTTTGGAGTGGGGGGGAGAAGACCCAATTTAGCCCCCAAAAAAAGCCTCTTCATTAATAAAGCAATGTATGCGATTTCTGCTCTACAATATCTGTGTGTTGATGAGTATACCTTTTTTTCTTTGTTTATTTAGGGGAAAGAAGACGCCTGCAGTTTGAGGAGGCTGAGAGGGTCAGACAAGGCCAACATCAAACATCTCCGCATGTGGAGGAGGAGGAGGAGGATGTGGAAGGAAGAGAGGAGGATGTGGAGGAGGAGGAGGAGGAGGATGTGCAGGGAAGAGAGGAGGATGTGGAGGAGGAGGAGGAGGATGTGGAAGGAAGAGAGGAGGATGTGGAGGAGGAGGAGGAGGATGTGCAAGGAAGAGAGGAAGATGGAGTCATCTTGGATCTGGTACTTGTGGATGAGGAAGGGGAATTTGATGAGGAGGAGTTTACCAATTTAGAAGATGGTGGATTGATGGAAGGAGGAGTCGTGGAGGATGATGGGGAAGTGGTGCAAGAAGGAGGAGTGATTCAAGATGTGGAAGATGTGGAGGTTGGAAGGAGCACACCATCAGGTCAGTGTCACACCAGCTTGATATGGAAAAACAGATGTAGATAGGCTTGCCACCTCATCCCTTTATTCCAAAACACATATGGATTACACATGTTCTGTGGCTAGTGTAATGCTGATATGGCACCAGATGAGTTTAATTACCACCTTAATCAGCCACAGAACCTGTTAAATTAATATGTGTTCTGGTTTAAAGGGATGAGGTGGCAACCCTATATAGATCTAGACAGGCTTTTTCTGACATTGTATTTGTTTGGCTTCATTTTGTAGGGGATGAAGATGTTGGTCATCATTTTTCTGCCGCCAGTGCTGGAATCATAATACAGCAAGTGATGGAGTGCAGCAGTGAGATGGACAACATGCGCCAAAGACTGCATCTCATGGAACAAAATGTTAAATCATACTTTTTAGAGTGCTGCACCGAGCTCGAAACTATGCGCCAACAAATGAGTGCCATAGAACTGAAATATAAAAACATCATTGACATGATGGGCCGGGTCAAAGACTGACCACCCCCCCCACCCGCCCATCCCCCAACCAGTTTTATTTTGTGAATCAGCAATACGCCAAAATTTGAAGATGCACACACAGTGTGGCAACATGTGCTATCTGCCATCACAGAATCTTGATTATCTGTGCTTTGTGGGTACAACCCCCTCCTCGATTCTCAAGTAGTTTTTGAGGAAGGGTTTGCTCCCACATAACACAGACATTGATCACCCATGATGGCAGATAGCACATGTCGCCCTTTGTCGGTGTTTATATGTTGTTGAAGTGACATTTGCCGATTTGTGTGTGCATCTTCAAATTTTGGCGTGTTCAGGTGTGAACTCACACCATGACTGGAATGTTAAAGTGACACATTTGTCTTTTATATTTTTTACACATTTTATATCTTTTACCAAAAAAAAGGCTTCAATCAAAAAGCCAGAAAAATACCAAAAAAAATTCTAATTTTTTTTAAAATTTAATAAAAAATTAAATTTTCACAAATTTTTGGTGAAAATTTGCAAAAATTCAAAAAAAAATTGATAAAATTATTAAAAAAAATATGTTAAAATATAAGATTTTTTAGAATAAACCTTTCTAAATATTCTAACTTTCACTAAAAAAGTTGGGTGAGAAATATGTCCAAAACATTGGACCAAGATTTGAGCAATAAGACCAAAAAACCCCCAAAAAAAATTCACAAAAAAAGATAAAAAAAATCAACAAATATTGGTTTAAAAAATTCACACACAAAAATTCGGTAAAGTTGACATTTGTGAAATATTCTATTTGTGTGAAAAATGTAAAATTTTAATACATTGTTGGTGAACTTGAAAAATATAGGAGAATATTGATTGTAAAAAAAAACCAAAAAATTACAAAAAAAAAATATACAAAAAAACCTTGCAAAAACTCAAAGTTGACATGTTTGTTCTCAAAAATTTGAGTAAGCAAGGAAAATGAAAAAGCTCTAAATTAAAAAAGCTTTTCCAAAAACAAAACAATGAGTGGCTTTCTTCTTTTATATGCTGGATACCCAGTTTGGAGATGAGTGAATAATGTGCAATTGTGTTTATTTACTAAAACCTGAACCATACATTTGGCACTAGAAGTGCACTATTTTTGGTGCTAACCAGGAAGACAGATAAAAATAGAAAAAGCAGTAATGACAAACAACTGTATAAAGTCCAATGGTCTAATTATTTATTAGTTCTGTGAATATTCCTTTCTTTTGGGGGCCGAATTAGAAAGTAATATCATCTGGCATAGCAATGGCCCCCCGACCCATGAAGTACTAAACATATTTGTCGCGTACCTCACGAGCAGATGGGGTGCCAATGCCAGCGCGACCAGTGACCAGCCCAGGGAGAGGATCTGAGAGTAGTCTTGCCTCAGAAACGCTGTCGGGTAGGTACGTCTGGGAATGCCTGCGTAAAAAGTTGTGCAAAATGCAGCAGGCAAATACAACGGTGTTCAATTTATATTCCGCCAGATGTATAGCTGTCAGGAACAGGCGGAACCGGTTGGTGAGAATCCCAAAGGCATTCTCGACTACCCTCCGAGCTCTGGACAACCGATAATTGAACACCCTCCTCTCGTAGGTGAGAGTCCTCAGGGGAAAAGGCCGCATTAGGTGAGGTCCAAGCCCGAAAGCTTCGTCCGCTAGGAACACAAACGGAAGTCCTTCTACATTATCTTCATCTGGTGGCAATGCCAGATCACCAGTTTGGAGACGATCGTAGAATTCAGTCCGTGAGAACACTCCCCCATCTGACAGCCGGCCGTTCTTCCCCACGTCCACATAGAGAAACTCATACTGTGCCGACACCACCGCCATCAACACGATACTATGAAAACCCTTGTAGTTAAAATAGTAGGACCCCGAGTGGGGTGGGGGCACAATGCGGACGTGCTTCCCATCTATTGCTCCACCGCAGTTCGGAAAATCACAACGCTGGGCAAATTTGGAAGCCACAGACTGCCATTCCTGTGGTGTGGAGGGTAGCTGTGGGGACAAAACAAAAAAAAAGATTTGTAATTTATCAGATAAACATTGCAATCACAATACAAAAACCATCATTGTGCAACATCAACAACAGGATTCACATTTCCTACAAGCATTGTGAAGTGAGTATTTAGTTAAAACAATATAGGCACACTTAATTATCAGACTCCACATCCCTCTGATGATAGAGCAATAAACTAATTTCGGGGGAGAGGAGGGGGGGGGGCAGAGCTACAATTGATTAGCCAAAATTTGAAAATTGGCTAGATGGGTTTGGGCCTAGCAAAGCATGCTGGACAGGTTTATGGTGGGTAAGGACAAAATATGCAGGTAGGCCCCCCCAAAAAAAAGGGTAAAGGTTAACAACATGCATGGGGAGAAAAGGGAACATCCCACACACAGCAGATTACAATCTCATGGTTATTAGGGAAGAAAAAAATTATAGACTTTCTCACACATTTAAAAAAATAACATTGTGATGTTAAAATTAGGGAACTTACCTTAATATACTCCTCCTGCAGAACATGTATGATGGCAGTACACGTCTCCGGTATGATGACCCCAAGCGCCTGGGGAGAGATGCCTGTCGAGAACTTGAGGTCCTGCAGGCTCCTCCCAGTCGCCAGGTACCGCAACGTGGCAATAAGCCTCTGCTCGGCCGTGATGGCTTCGCGCATCACAGTGTCCTGCCTCGTGATATAGGGGGACAGAAGTTCCAGCAGACGGTTGAATACGGGGTCCGTCATGCGGAGAAAATTCCGAAAATCATCAGGATTATTCTCCTGGAGTTCCCTAAGCAGAGGCATATGAGAAAAATGGTCACGCTGGCGCAACCAATTCTTGGTCCAGAAACGCCTCCTCCCAGTGTTCCTGCCCAAACAACTGATTCGCTGAGCCTGTCCATAAGCAAACCCATAAACACCACCAATTCGCGAGAATCGACAATGCTGCTCCATCATGGATTCAAACCGGCCGGCTGGTCAGTCAAGAACACACTCCAACAGAAAGCACCCCCAAATCCAGCACAACCTGCTAAGCCCGCACGACACACAGATACTAGCGCACAGTACGCGGAAACGTGCTGAAAGCCTGTGCCCGAATGCCAACTGCAAACCCGCAAGCACACGCACTGAAACCAAGGATACCACCTGCTAAAACGCGGAGACTGAAAAGCTCGAATCGGCTCTAACCAAACCTTCACTAGAACGCTGTAACACGGAACTAGAAAAGCGGAACAGAGGGCGGCACCGTTGACTTTCGTCTTCCCCTTTATAGTGACGTCTTACGTGGTTTACGTTGCATACGTTCTGGTTCGCGGGGATTTTTATACGCTAGTGTGTACGTGACAGCGGACCAACAGATAAATCCGCCGATCCGCTGAAACCGATCCGCGGATAAATTCAAGCGCATGGATTCTATCGTGTGTATGGGGCCTTAGAATTACGAATCATTCAGTATAAATGAAAATAAAACTGTTACGAAAATATGAACGGGTCCGAATAGGAAAACTTGCGTCTTACGAATTACGAACGGGTCCGACTAGGAAAACGTGAGTCTTACGAAATTACGAATCTTTACGAATCAACGCAAGAGACGGAACAAACAAATACGAAAATTTTTGTTGTGCAGACGAAACGGAACAAAAAAATATGAAAATTTTTGTTGTGCACATGTCTACGGTCTACATTCCAGGAGTGGACAACTGGAAAGTGGATTATCCCAGCCACCATCACCTGGATCAAAGGTAATGGGCCCTTCATCCAGATGTCTTCAATTTGATATGCCAAAAATGGGTGATTCTGTATCTCGACATATCAGACCTCCAGGTTCAACAACAAACTGCCCCTGGTCTCAGATAAGACTAATGTATGCTTTTGCCTCTGGTGCAAATCCTACCTTTTCTGCTCAAGAAAATAGAGAGGAAAACTGTGATTACAGACATACTCAGTCTTCTAGCACAGGGGTCTCCAAACATTCTAAACAAAGGGCCGGTTTATTGTCCTTCAGACTCTAGGAGAGCCGGACTATAGGCAGCAAGAGTGTACATTTTCCTGGCATCGGTGGGAGTAAGCATTGCCACATTTGGTATTAGGGGAGGAACAGTGCCCAGTGCTTGGTATCATAGGGAGGAATAGTACCCCATTTTTGGTGTCAGTGGAAGAAATGATGCCCCATTGTTGGTGGCAGAATAGTGTCTTGTATCAGTGGGAGGAATAGTGCCCAAAGGGCCAGAAAAAGGCAAGCAGAGGGCCACATCCAGCCCTCGGGCCGCAGTTTGGAGACCACTGTTCTAGCAGATGACACCTGGCCTCTTTCCAGCAGACCAGACCTGCTATCTCAAGGCTCTCTATATTCCATCCTGCTTCTTAGTCTTTAGTGTTAAGGGAATGTTTTTTTAAACCCAATTGGTAAAGGATAGGGGAGTCTCTGAGTCTATGGTTTCTACTGTGCTAAAAGTAAGATCTATTATCGCACCTGGAAATCTTGAGCCTCAAGACTAGCATAATGGTCAATCAATTAGCATTTTCAGAAGGTCAGCAATGGTGACCTCCATACTTCCATTATTTAACAGACATTATTTTAGAAACTTAACCTAGAGTATTATCCTGGAGAATGTAGGCTTGACTTTTACAGTGGATTAGAGATCTGGTGATAGTTGTAAAAATTTCACAAGAAAGGGTCTTTAATGCGGAATCATTGCAACTAGCAGAACTTAATATAGATATTGACTTTACATGTTTTATTGGATGCCACTATAAATTTGTGTATGGGTCTTTTTAGTGAGCTTTTATGTTGTTATATATTTTGATCCTTCATTTTTTCAAAGGAAGAATAAAGGATCCGAGACTTCACAGGGAGATGTTCTAACAAATTGAAAAATCTCCCTAACTGTTAATGAGCACCTCTGACTGCCTTGTTATCTCTTTTTAGCAGTAGAAAAATGTCATGATGCAGTAGTTGAAAACAATGCTCAAAATTAGAAGCATAATTTGCTGTTATTATGCTGTCTGTGGCCAGCTTTACTAATATTTTGTCGTTAACATAAAATTTGAGATAAATGAAAGCATTTTCAAGGTGTACATTCACTCCTACTGTTGTTTATGTTGAAACTGACACACAAATGTACTTTTGCTTTCTACTTCCAGTCCCATTGGTAAAATAGGAGAACACTGAGGGGTTAATCCAATCACATGAAATAGAAATTTAAAGTAGAACTATAGGCAAAAAATAAATAAAAAATTCAATTTTGTATAAGGGGGATTATAACCCCTGTAAGATTTATTTTTGGAGAGATTTACACAGTCAGTTCAACATCCAAACAGGAAGTGAGAAGAAATCTCTGCAAATTTAGAGAATCTCTAGTGTCCCCATTGTAATATTTCTCCTCTATTACTTTTCTGAGGACAACCCAAAATATGGGCTTATCTTTTACTTTCACTTTCAATCATAATGGTAAACAAGACAAATAGAGAGGGTTAATCTCCCTAATGGTGATCCAGATAGCAATAAAAATTGACAGGTGTTATCATGTTTTTCCCACTCTATCCAAATCGAAATAAAAAAAGGTTTGCCTTTAGTTATACTTTAGGTTCTGGGGGTGTTCTATAGACCTTCCATAAACATAATGCCTTTTATTGTTTCTATGGTTACAAAGAAACCACATGTGCCCATTTTGCCAGACTTAGAAAATAAAATGTAAACTAGTGTATGCTAATATCCTTTTTGCCTTAAAGAAAACGTAATGCGAAAATCAGGGTCAGACAAAGAGTATTTTTCATATGCTTTTTATTATGTTGGTAATTTGGTAAAAGTGGGTCTCCTATGGGCTAGAATCACGTAGATCGGCGCATCTTTAGAGCGGCGTAGCGCATCTCATATGCGCTACGCCGACGTAACATAGAGAGGCAAGAACAGTATTCACAAAGCACTTGCTCCCTTTGTTGCGCCGGCGTAAAGTAAATTGGCCGGCGTAAGCCCGCCTAATTCAAAGTAGGAAGGTAGTGGGCGTGATCTATTAAAATGAAGCGTGACCCCATGCAAATGAAGGGCCGAACGAATGGCGCATGCGCGCGCATGCTCAGAATCACGTTGCGTATACTCCCTAAGATACGACGGCTCAATGCCTACGACGTGAACGTAACCTATGCCCAGCCCCATTCATGTACGACTTACGTAAACGACGTAAAATACAACGGCTGTTCCCTGGTCCATACCATAACATGACTTACACCTGCTTTATGAGGCTTAACTTTACGCCAGATGTACGCCTTACGTAATCGGCGTAGATTACAGCGACAGGCGCAAGTACGTTCGTGAATCGGTGTATCTCGGTCATTTGCATATTCGACGCGTAAATCAATCGAAGCGCCCCTTGCGGCCAGCAGAAATATGCACCCAGGCTCCGACGGCATAGGAAACTTACGTCGGTCGGATGAAGCCACAATTCAGGCGTATCTAGCATTGAAAATCAGGCGCATAGATACAACGGCGCATCTGTGCACTTACGCGGCGTATAGAAAGATATGTCGGCGTAAGTGCTTTAAAAATCCGGGCCATTATGTTTTCAATTAACCATATATTTATGTTTTTGCTTTATGTACAGAATTCATATGTGCCATGCTGTTCCTAAGGCCTAGTACACACGAGAGGATTTATCCGCGGAAACGGTCCAGAGGACCATTTCCGCGGATAAATCCTCTGGCGGATTTTGATCTGATGGTTGTACTAACCATCAGATCAAAATCCGCGCGGAATTCCCTCCGCGGTGACGTGTCGCGCCGTCGCCGCGATGATGACGCGACGACGTGCGCGACGCTGTAATATAAGGACTTCCACGCATGCGTCGAATCATTACGACGCATGCGAGGGAGGGAATCGGACGGATTGATCCGGTGAGTCTGTACAGACCATCGGATCAATCCGCTGGACTGGATTCCAGCGGATCGATTTCTTAGCATGCTAAGAAATTTTGATCCGCTGAAAAACCATCGCCCGAAAAATATCCGCGGATAAATATCCGCTGGATCGTACACACCAGCGGATCTATCCGCTGAAACCGGTCCGCGGATAAATTCCAGCGGATAGATCCTCTCGTGTGTACGGGGCCTTAGGAGCCAGGTAACGCTATGTGTGTGGTATGCTCAAAGTTTACCAATTATTTATTTAAAACCCAGATCTTGATTGTCCACCAACTATCATGCTGTGGATACATCTACATTGGAGTCCCCTCTACCTCGATTTTAATTTAAAAACCTTTAATCCGAGTCTTGAGAGTAGGAGAAAAAATCGCCAGACAAAATGCAGTAACATGACAATAAATAGAATTTCTAAAATAATAAACTCTATAAAATGTTATGTTTTAATTCTTTTAAAAAGGAAAATTTGAATCAGCAAATGCATGATAAGTGTTTAGCTTATATAGTCAAAGTATATTGTAGATTGGTGGTGCACTTTGTTACTATAAAAAATTAAATAAAAAGTAGAAGAGTTCTCTTGTCTCTTGGTGAAATAGCCATAGATCCCATATCTGGTTGCAAATGTGTCAGGTGTCTTACCATATAGTTTTATTTGTATAATGATTTTATTTACCCTAAAATAATGATATTGAATAAAAAGAAGGATGTCAATAATCCCATATTATGAATTCTAAATGATTCACAATAAATGAATTACTCTCTCAGTGTTGATTATCATTTACAGGGGCGGCCCCCTATCCACGCCACATATGGTTTATGGATAGATCCACAGCTGCCACGGCCAACCCCTGTTCATGCATCCGACCCCTTTTAGGATGCCGGGTGCATGAATTACAGCGACTGGGGTGCTTTTTGAAGCACCTGATTATCGCCATAGGCTCTAATAGGCTTCAAAATAAGGTGGACTCAGAGCGCAGAGTATTGCGCTCAGAGCCCACCCAGGTGTGTTAGAAAAGCAAATGAATATTCGCTTTTCTAACCCTGAATCGCCTCCCTGCCAATCAGGAAGCGCAGGTCTGATACCTGTTTCCCGATTGGCTTAAAGGTCAGGCGATCCTTTTGGACGCCTAAGTGGAAGGAATGAGGATCAAGGCGAAAAGGCCATGATCTCAGGAGAGAAGCAGACAGACGAATGTTGCCAGATGCCTGCTGCAGCCTGATCCCCTGTCTGATGTGCCCGCTAATCCCTGCTGCTGTATGCCCACTAACCCAGACACACAGCGCAGGGGGGGTTTGAGGTGCCGCGTGTGGGGGGGTGGTGGTTGTTTTCTGCCCCCCCCAAACAAAAAAAACACCAGCTGCCACTGATCATTTAATTCTTAAAGGTATTCCGAGCTCTCCCTGTTATCATTCCAATCATTACCAAACATTTAATTAGACCTGTATACCCCCCCCCCCCCAATCCCGAACAAACATACACTAAAAATCAACATATTTATTACAGAAATATTATAAATATGATGCATATATTTTAAAATATATTATAAATATTATTATGGAAATTCATGATATTTTACAAATAGTCATATTTCTTCATCCTTTTTAATTACGCTTTCCATGTTTACTAAATTAAAATATATCCCATATTTTCTGATTATATTTTTATTGAAAATTAAAATACTATTCAAAAAATAATCCAGGAGGAAACCCTAAAAGAGGTTCGGAAGGGAAAAGAAAAAAAGGGGCCAAGGTAGAGGAAACAAGGAAGGGGAAAAGGGGTGGGGGGAAGCAAAGGGGGAGGAGGGATTACACCTATTCACTTGCCTTGATTAGACAGTTGTCCTCAGCTGTTGGAAGTTGATTTTTAATCGTCAGCATAAAAGAGCACCAATCTGAGTGTCTGCAAATCCGGATATTGTGTAGGGTTGCAGGTGATGTAGTAACTTCAAACTCATTAATGAGAAAAACTATTGCCCAGGTAACAAATCAAACCAATCCATGAATGAGTAAGATGGAGGAAACATTTTATATGTGCTTGTTGCAAAGGCAACTCATTTTGCCTTTATGTGAGAATTATATGAGCCCTAAGGCAACTTGTTTCATAGGCCTCCTAAAATATATATGTATGTATATTTGAGAGTGCTGTTTATTACTCTTTTGTACTTTTTCTCTTTGAAAGCAGACTCATAAAATAGCCTTTGGGCGAAAGAGGACAAATTCTTATTCAATTGGACAGTCAATATGATAAAGTGTCCTTTGTATACTTTAACATTTATGTAATTTTCTTTAGTATGTCTCGGGAAAGCATTGATCATGACAGATGATAAGCTGTCATCTGAAGCATATATTTTTTTTGCTGTCACAATGTAGAGCGGGGATAAGCAATTAGCGGACCTCCAGCTGTTGCCAAACTACAAGTCCCATCATGCCTCTGCCTCTGGGTGTCATGCTTGATGCTGTCAGAGTCTCGCTATGCCTCATGGGACTTGTAGTTTGGCAACATCTGGAGGTCCGCTAATTGCTTATCCCTGATGTAGAATATAAGATTTCCTATGATTTGTGCTCAGTCTTGCCACAAAGAGTTAATCCAGCTCTGAGCAATCCTCTTTTCTTTTTTCAGTGAGATAAACAGACAAACAGGAGAGAACTTTTGTCCGTTTCGCCCCCTTGCTGTGAATGACAGGTTATTTACATATCTCATGCACTAACCTGAGACAGGCCTTATTTTTTTACTTCCCACCCCCACTAATTTTTCTGAAGTCATGTGGTTACTTTTCTGGATTTTGACTGGATTTTAGTGATCATAGCAGAATTTAGTGTAAGGAATACACAGGAGAAAATGCATGTTGACAAGGGGAGTGTAGAGATGGGCGGGAGTCTACTGACATCATGACTCCACCCACCAAGCTCCAGACAAAAGACCCACCCACAGAATCTGCAGTTTTTCAGTTCTTATAACAGACAGAGGGGAGACATTTGACAGGCAGGAGGCATGTATATCCTTATAGATCAGCACTATAGCAGTAGTTTAGAAAGGATGACAGTGGGTTTCCATCCACTTTAAGGAAATACATTTGTAAAAAATAAAAACATTTTAGTCAGTTATCATTTTGAAATATCTGCGAGTAACTTTTTTTACCAAATCATAGTGTTTTATACATAACAGTTACTTTGGGCCATTGTTATATTGTTACCTGAAATAAAGAGAACCCTTTCTCTTATCCTATTTTTTTATACTTGTGATGTACAGTTCAAATCCTAAAAGTTGGATATTTATTATCTATTTTCAGGTGTTCAGGTCTTCTTTTAAATACACAATGTTGATTGCAACAAGTGATATATTTTATGAAAATCCACATTCACACTGGTTTACTGATCCATACACCCGTGTGAAGGGTCGTCTTCACCCGCATGGGATACACAGGTCTTCTGTTATGATCTGTGCAGGCAGCCTGTTGAGAATAACGATAGGTGGCCTTATGTATGGACACTGCACAGATATCTAGACTCATCCCCAACTGTACATCCATGTAGGTCCTATGCACATATCAGGGTGTCTCTCTGTGTGCTTATCTGTACAGAAATAAAATAAACTAAAAACTATGTGGGCAGCGTTATAGTGAACTTTACCAGTGCCTACTGAGTGCTAAATCTGGCCTGGGCTTCTTAACTTCGATGACCTTGGGGCAGGTTAATCAATAATTCTGACTGCTAGTTGGTAAGAAAAGATAATTAGACATGTTCGGCTTTGCAGTTTGGTGGTAATTAGTTCATACAATGCTATTCAATCTCTCCCCACTCTCATGCTTGGCACTAAACTAAAGTACAATGTTATCTACAAGCTGTCATGGACTCTGCAAGCTGAAGCATCAAGGTTGTTCAATTTGCAAGAGAATTTGCCTTTTACAAGGGAATTTTCCCTTAGCTTTGTAAATGAGGCCAAGCTCTGTTAATTTCCATCATCCAACTATTTGCATGCAAAAACTATTTTTTTTTAAAAAATCTTTCTTCCACATAATTGGGTATTCATTGCAGAGAGATTTTTTAACACATTCACTAACCTAAGTGAAAATTCATTTGCAAAGTGAACAGCCTTTTTTCCTTTAGTAAATCAACTCCATAATATTCCTCTGATACTTAACCCACCAAAAACCTGCCTCTATACCAATATAACAGAATTAATAGTGATCTCTGTCCAACATATAAACCCAAGCCCTAAAACCCCAGTTCTGGGAAGTTTAAAGAGCAACTCCACTTTTGCACATTGCAAGGATTATAACTACCTTTGTTGCAGCTTCCTGCCTTTTGTTATTCTAAAGAAATCCCTGTGTGTTTGGCTGGCCATACAAGTTCAATGTTCTTGAGATTTACCTTAAATTATGTAGTTCAAGGGCCTGCCTAATTGGATACATTTGAAAGTTGTTTCGTTTTGGCCTCATATTATATGGGTTTTGGTAAATCTAGAGGAAAATTGTACAAGAAAATTTAACATGTATGGCCAGCCTTTGTCTGTGTCCATGTGGAAAGTGTATCTAATGTGAGTGGTTTCATAATTATCAACCAGCTGCTGCACCTGCAAGACTCTAATGAGGGAAGCTACTGGGTCTGCATCCCTTTAGAAGTGATTTCCTATTGGGAGTATCCCACTAAAAATTAAATTTTGATGCAGGGGATGCCTGAAATCTTACTTGTATCTTAGTGCAGACTTCTAGGAAAATTGGTGAGCCAATCACACAAGCAGGAAATTATGTTTCTGGGGGGCGTACTGTACACGTTCTTTGTACAGAACACCTTCAGCTGCAGATCAAAAAGAAAAGGTAATTTTTAATAACATTCAATTACAATATGACTTGGGTCGCAATTATGTATGCTATATTATTATTATTTTTTATTTACAATTTCTTTCCCCATGAAAGTGGAGTTACCCTTTAACCACTTGACCTCCGGAAGATTTACTCCCCCTTCGCGAATAGGCCATTTTTTGCGATACGGCACTGCGTTTGTTTGACTGATAATTGTGTGGTCGTGCGACCCTGTACCCAAATACAATTTATATCCTTTTGTCACACAAATAGAGCTTTATTTTGGTAGTATTTGATCACCTCTACATTCTTTTTATTTTTTGCGCTATAAACGAAATTTTGACAATTTTGTAAATTTTTTAAAAATACCAACATTTTTGAATTTCTGTTATAATGCACTTACAATAAATAAATAATAAAAAAAAATCGAATTTTGTTTCTTCAATTTAGGCCAATATGTATTCTGCTACATATTTTTGGTAAAATAAATCCAGTAAGCGTATATTGATTAGTTTGCGTAAAAGCTAAAAAATCTACACACTGTGGGATATATTTATGGAATTTTTGTTTATTTGTTTATTTTTACTAGTTATGGCGACAATCAGCGACTTATAGCAGGACTGCGATATTGCGGTGGTCAACTTGGACACTAACTGACACTTTTGAGACTTCTTGGAGATCAGTGACACTTATGCCGCATACACACGATCGGTCAAACCCGATGAGAACGGTCTGATGGACCGTTTTCATCGGACCAAACCGATCGTGTGTGGGCCCCATCGGTTATTTATCCATAGGTTAAAAAAAAGCAATCTTGTTTTAAATTTAACCGATGGATACCTAACCGATAGAAAAAAACGATCGTTTGTAGGCACCTCCATCGGTTAAAAATCCACGCATGCTCAGAATCAAGTCGATGCATGCTTGGAAGCATTAAACTTCATTTTTTTCAGCATGTCGTTGTGTTTTACGTCACCACGTTCTGACACGATCGTTTTTTTAACTGATGGTGTGTAGGCATGACGGACCATCAGTCAGCTTCATCGGTTAACCGATAAAAATGGTCCATCGGTCCGTTCTCATTGGATGGACTGATTGTGTGTACGTGGCATAATACAGTGATCAGTGCTAAAAAAATATGCACTTGACACTGGCTGGGAAGAGGTTAACATCAGAGGTGATCAAAGGTTTAAATGTGAGCCTAGCCTGTGCTTCTGTACTGTGTTGGAGGTGCTTTGACTAGGGGAAGGCATTGATCCATGTCCCTGCTTTGCAGGAACACAGGATCAATGCCTTCCCTACTGACAGAACGGTAATCTGTCTTGTTTACATAGGCAGATCGCCATTCTGGCTCCCTGTCTAATGATCAGCAAGTGCCAGCTGACATTGAGTACTCAGTGTACGCAGATCAGCTCACACTGTGTATAATCACAGTGAGTCGCCGGCGGCACACATGTGCGCCCCAGACCCAGATGGGCAGGACCATGTACTAGGTAAGCTGGCAGCCCATACAGAGATACGGTTGAATACTAGGGAAACTGTGCAGGGGTCTGATATTGCACCCACAAATTGCTAATCGCAGGTGCGATACCTTGAGGGATCCTGTCAAAAAAAGAATAACTGCACATTTTTAACCTGCAAGAAATGTGTATTTATAATGTTTTTTGTAAAAAGGTTAACCTTAATAAATAATTATAGAATTCACAATATCGTCTCAACTGTCCACCTCCTGTCCAATGCGTTTCACCCCACAAAGTACATAATCATGATATCAGTGTGCTACTATTTTTTGTACAACCACAAATAAGGAAATGCTTGCATTAAAATGTGCAAACTTGACAATGCACAGTTCCTACCACCAAGTGACCACCAGACTAGTCACTCTACAGGGATTCTTCAAATTCAATAACAAGTGTAGTTACATTCTGTTGCTGCACATTCAAGGGAAATTGTAAGCATTTCCTCAGTGATAGTCTATAATATTTACTAAGGCAGAAATCCTGGAAATCATGTCAGACAAAACACAGACACTGAAATGACATGATTTTTTAATGACATTTCTGCATATAAAATTCTTAATGAATACAGCAGGATCACCTAGTCTTGTCTCCATATATTTCACCCTGTCTCAGTTACATTTTGTATTGCAAATCATGCTGTTAAAAATATTTTAATTTATTTAGAAAAAGTTTTACAGTTAGCTCAACTGGGAGATAAAACTTGGTTATTAGGAAAGAAGGCTAGTGCCTGTTCTGCGGATTGTATGAATAAAGTAGATACTGTAACCAGGGTACTTAACCATACAGTATATTACAAGTATTAACCCATTGATGAGGTCGGTCTTCTAGGTTACATTTTAGAATGACTCAGGCATAGAGCCTTATTTATTTCCCTGTTTATATGCACCAAAATAATATTCAAGCACAGAAATCGAACCTTATGTCCCAAAACAGCTTATATTCTGTGTTTTTTTTGGAATGTGAGAGCAAAACACAGCCCTTAGAGGAGACTCACACAAATACTGGTAGAACAAACATGCTTATTTCTACTGCTAAACAATTTTAAAGCCCAACTCAGCCAACTGACCCCTCCCCCATGCTAAATATTTTGCGTACTATGCAGTTTTTCATTTGCATAATATAATTTTTTTGGCATTTTTCCCCAGAGCTGAATGAAGATTTGTCATCAAGGTAGATCTGTGGATGATACACTATATTACCAAAAGTATCGGGACGCCTGGCTTTGTACGCACATGAACTTTAATGGTATCCCAGTCTTAGTCTGTAGAATTCAATATTGAGTTGGCCCACCCTTTGCAGCTATAACAGCTTCAGCTCTTCAGGAAAGGCTGTCCACAAGGTTTAGGAGTGTGTCTATGGGAATGTTTGACCATTCTTCCAGAAGCACATTTATGAGCTCAGGCACTGATGTTGGACGAGAAGGCCTGGTTCACAGTCTCCACTCTAATTCATCCCAAAGGTGTTCTATGGGGTTGAGGTTAGGACTCTGTGCAGGCCAGTCAGGTTCCTCCACCCCAAACTCACTCATTCACGTCTTTATGGACCTTGCTTTGTGAACTGGTCCAAAACATTTGGTGGAGCGGGGCTTATGGTGTGGTATTGTTTTTAAGGAGACAGGCTTGGCCCCCTAGTTCCAGTGAAGTCCCCTCTTAAGGCATCAGCATACCTATTTTGGACAATTTCAAGTTCCCAAATTTGTGGGAACAGTTTGGGGTTGTTCCCTTCCTGTTCCAACATGACTGCGTACCAGTGCACAAAGCAGGGTCCTTAAAGACATGGGTGAGCGAGTTTGGGGTGGAGGAACTTGACTGGCCTGCACAGAGTCTTGACCTCAACCCCATAGAACACCTTTGGGATCAATTAGAGCGGAGACTGCGAGCCAGGCCTTCTCGTCTATATCAGTGCTTGATCTCACAAATGTCATTCTGGAAGAATGGTCAAACATTCCCATAGACACACTCCTAAACCTTGTGGACAGCGTTCCCAGAAGAGTTGAAGCTGTTATATCTGCAAAGGGTGGGCCAACTCAATATTGAATCCTACAGACTAAGACTAGGATACCATTCAAGTTCATGTGTAAAGGCAGGCATCCCAAGACTTGGTAATATATACTTGGTAATATAGTGTAGGTTACTTCCTGGATAGAATTGCATTTTATGTAATGAGAAGCTGGTATGCAAGTCACAAAGATACTTTTGGAAACAGAATTCCTATTTTGGTACAGATCCAAAACATGAAGTAACCCTGTCACAAACCTAGGAGATTCAAATTGGACATAACATCAAAAAAGGTGACTTTTCCTGTAAAAGTCAGGGGTAGCCCTGCCCCCTTAATATTTTCCAACGTTTGTATTGGTTCAACTTGTCCGGTAAAGGAAAATTATATATATTGTCCAAATAAAAACCCAATAAGATATCTAGAGGAAAATTAATAGAGTTCAAAGAAGGATTAGTGATTTTAGCGGGAGATTTTCATTTTTGTCTGAAGCCAAACACAGATGTCACATGTATGGGTGAAGAACCAACAGATAGGTATGATTAAACACTTGCCATCCCGGCCATTGTAGAATAACGGCCACAAGGTGACTCTACAATGCCGGGAGGGCGTCTATTGAAGTCCTGGGCTCCTCCCAGCCACTCCTCCCGTGCCCGCCGCGTCTCTCAGATGCCAATGCGTGTGCCTGGCAGACACGATGTCCGATGTGTACGCTGTAATGTCACAGTCCTGACAAAAATCTCAGATAATCGCCATTACTAGTAAAAAAATAAATAAGAAAAATGTCATAATTCTATCCCCTATTTTGTAGGCGCTATAACTTTTATACGATATGCTTATTGCGATTTTTTTTTTACCAAAAATATGTAGAAGAATACATATTGGCCTAAACTAAGAAAAAAAAATATATATTTTTTTAAATTGGATATTTATTATAGCAGAAAGTAAAATATTGTGTTTTTTAAAAAACAAAACAAAATTGTGGCTTTTTTTTTGTTTATAGCGCAAAAAAATTAAAAACGCAGAGATGATCAAACACCACCAAAAGAAAGTTCTATTTGTGGGGAAAAGGATGTCAATTTTGTTTGGGAGCCATGTCGCACGACCGCGCAATTGTCATTCAAAGCGTGACAGTGCTGAAAGCTGAAATTTCATCTGGGCAGGAAGGGGGTATATGTGCCCAGTAAGCAAGTGGTAAAAAGGTCCTGCAACAAAACCAAATGGCAGACATCTGGAGGATGCAACATCTGAAAGCACTAGACTACACATTTTATTGCCCCGCACATGGGACATACTCTAGAATCGGTTACATATTGACAAAACACAGACTTCTGAAACTAGTGGAAAGATAAAATATCAAGATAACATCTATTTCAGATCACGCCCCACTATTAATGAAATTTAGGATACCAGGTATTACAAGATAAAGGAGTATAAGAGAGGATAAAAATAGAATTGATACAATATTTTATAACAAATTAATCTAATGAGGTATCGGAAGCAAGAGTACGGGAGGCCCATAAGGCCTATATAAGGGGCATATTGATTGCTATTAAAGATAGAAGATATAAAAAAAGGGAAATATTATTAAAATAAATATTCAACCTCAAACAAAAACAAACAAAAATATGGATATGGAGGTACAGTGCGCATTGGTAATAAAAAGAGATATGCTAAAAAAGTTAAAAGTTAATGGAACAAGATATAAGTTTATAACAGAATAGGCAAGGAAAGATACCAATAGGCAAATAAAACCGGAAAACAACTAGCAAGAATTTTAAGAAAGAAAAGATCTAGAAATGTTATTGAGAAAATAAAAAACAAAGAATGAGAGATGGTATTCTCAACCTCAAAAATAGCGAAAGTTTTTCATAAAGACTATAGTACACTATATTCCATAAACCAAACGAGAGTTCAGGAAAAGGAAATAAACAGACGAGAGAAGATAAAGGACTATTTAAATAAGGTCAAATTACCCAACATAACAGAAGATAAATTGAAGAGGTTAGAGAAGTCCATATCAGAAGAGATAAATCTTGCATTAAAAGGAGCATTAAAAGGAGCGCCATTTGGGAAAACCCCTTGGCCAGATGGGTTTACATCCTGGTACTATAAAATATTCAAAGAACAGTTAATAACAAAAATGTGCTGAATGGGCTAGAAACACATCTAGAGATGAGAAAGGAAGCATTATTAGCATCCATTACTGTAATACCCAAAGAAGGGAAATATGCAACATTGTGCTCAAGTTATAGGCCAATAGCATTACTAAACTCAGATATTTGCTAAATGGTAACTCTTGCTAAAATACTTTCAATAAGGATGAAGATTCTATTGAGAGAATAGATACATCCCGATCAGGTCAGCTTTGTCCCTGGAAGAGAGGGGAGAGACAATGGGGTAAGAACACAGTTACTGCTGAATAAAATGAGTGCAAATAGGTCCCCAGTTCTCCTCATGTCAATAGGTGCTGAAAAAGCATTTGACACAGTAGACAGGGGATTTATGATGAGCACATTAGAGGTGCTAGGAATCGGCCCACGGATGTTAAACTGGATTAAAACATTGTACAATCATCCTAATGCAACAGTATGGATAAATGGAACGTCGTCAGCACCATTTGAAATGTTTAACGGAACAAGACAGGGATGTCCCCTATCTCCGCTTCTGCTTGTCCTCTCCTTGGAATCTTTATTGACAACAATACAGAATAGTGCAGATATAAAAGGAATTAGGATTGTAGATCAGGAGCATAAAGTAGCGGTATATGCAGACGATGTCCTATTTTACATCTCCAGCCCTAAGATAACATTACCAAATTTGATGAAAATCTTGAAAAATTTACAGAGAAATGTCAAATTTCAAAATTAACTAGGCAAAAATCAGAGATTCTGAACATAAATGTAAGCAAAAGGGAAGAACAAGAATTAAAACAAGAGTTACCATTTATCTAGGAATAAAACTGACAACAACTCTGAAAAAACTGTATCAATCAAACTACCGGAACATACCACTCCTGAATGAGATAAAATCAGTAATAAAAAGTGTATCAACTAGACCTAGTTCCTGGATCGGACGAGTAAACTTGATAAAAGTGATAATATTACCAAAAATATTATATAAATTCCAAATGTTGTCACTACCACTCCATTTGACATATTTTAGGACAATAAAAGTGATTAAAACAAAATATATTTGGCAGAATAGGAAACAGAGAATACAATTCTCGGTTCTGAGCAAAAATAAACTTCAAGGGGGACTAGCGGTACTGGACATTAAATTATATTATGCATGCTTAATATCACGAGTGATTGAGTGGACAAAAGAAACAAATGAAAAAAAGATGGTTGAAAATAGAAGAAACACTGAGTGGAACTTCACTGGGAAAAATAGTATGGATTCCGTCGCAATACAGAAAATTAGATACATAAGCACAGTTTTTGACTAGGGAAGTATTGGAAATTTGGGATTTAACACATAAAAAAGCAAAGCGGAAATTTAATTCACCATTAATCCCATTAAGGGACACAAGTAATTTTTTACCAGGGAAAGGTAGTTTTTTGCGGGAAATTAATTAAAAAAGAAAATGCACAGTTAAAAAATTTAAAAGGGGAATTACTTACACTACAGGAAATAAAAGAAAAAAAAATGGGTGGAGATCGATGAATGTCGGTACTTCCAGTTGAGGCACTTCGTATCATCATTACTGCAAACAAAAGGGGCTGGACCTGCTATTGTTAGAACAGTTATGTGTAGATAGGAAGGTCAAAAGTGGAATATCCCAAGTATGCAAAATACTATTGGAGCTAGCCGGAGAGGGGAGACTGCCATTCATCGGAAAATAGGAAAAGGAATTGGGGACACAGGTGAGTGATGTGCAACTGAAAATAATTATATTATTAGTCTTCTGTTCGGCCGTGCATGCGAATACAATAGAAATTAACTATAAATGTATATCTAAATAGTATATAACCCCGAATATAGCTCATAAGTTCCAAATAGAAAAATCTCCTAACTTCCGGTGGGGATATGACTCCACTGGAAATATGGCACATATATGGTGGGATTGTCCGAAAATAAAAAAATTGTGGAAGGGGGTGTTAGCCTTAATTAAAGGGGTTTTAAAGGTAGAATTTTTTTTCCTAAATAGCTTCCTTTACCTTAGTGCAGTCCTCCTTCACTTACCTCATCCTTCGATTTTGATTTTAAATGTCCTTATTTCTTCTGAGAAATCCTCACTTCCTGTTCTTCTGTCTGTGACTCCACACAGTAATGCAAGGCTTTCTCCCTGGTGTGGAGTGTCGTGCTTGCCCCCTCCCTTGGACTACAGGAGAGTCAGGATGCTCTCTAAATTGCAGATAAAGGAGCTGTGTGTTAGTGGGCGTCCTGACTCTCCTGTAGTCCAAGGGAGGGGGCGAGCACGACAATCCACACCAGGGAGAAAGCCTTGCATTACTGTGTGGAGTTACAGACAGAAGAACAGGAAGTGAGGATTTCTCAGAAGAAATAAGGACATTTAAAAGTGAAATCGAAGGATGGGGTAAGTGAAGGAGGACTGCACTAAGGTAAAGGAAGCTGTTTAGGAAAAAGAAATTGTACCTTTACAACCCCTTTAATGAGATTACAAAGATAGATCTTCCTGAAGATCCATGAGTATGTTTGTTTCATGCTAGTGAGATGCCAACAAAATGTTATAATATACCATAATACCACACTTAATAAACACTGCTAAATGTTTAGTACCACTACGTTGGCAGGAGCCAGAGAGCCCCACAATAGGAGAATGGCTGAAGAAAGTTGAATATAGATGTAAAATGGAATAGCTTGGAAATAGTGACTGGGATGAGGGTGGAAAAAGTGGGATCTATCGGATAGTTGGACAGAGTTTAAAAAAAGAGGAAATATGCAGAGTAGCTGCTTCTAGGAGGATTAGGGCCTGGATGAATAAGTAAGAAGGAAAAACATAGGGTCAAGAAGGCAAGTTGAGGAGTGTGGGGGGGAGGGGAGGGGAGGGCGTAATTAATAACAATGCTGTAAATTGGAAGACTTAATCTGTTTTATATTGTGTTTTTCTATGTTTGTTGAAAAAAAAAATGTATGAAAAAAAAAGAACACTTGTGTCTGATAGAGTCAAGTTCTATCTATACAGAAACCCTGAGATTTGTTAATACATGTTGCTGCCTATATCTCAGGCCCTGTACACGCGATCAGTCTAAACCGATGAAAACAGACTGAAGTTCAGTTTCATCGGTCCAAACCGACCGTGTGTGGCCCCCATCGGTCAGTTATCCTTCGGTCCAAAAATTTAGAACTTGCTTTAAAATTCAACCGATGGACGCCTAACCGATAGGTCAAAACCGATGGTTAGTACGCAAATCCATCGGTTCCAAACCCGCGCATGCGCAGAATCAAGTCGACACATGCTTGGAAGCATTGAACTTCATTTTTCTCTGCACATCGTTGTGTTTTACGTCACCACATTGGACTCGATCGGTTTTTGAACTGATGGTGTGTAGGCACATCAGACCATCAGTCTGCTTCATCGGTTAACCGATGAAACGGTCCTTCGGACCGTTCTCATCGGATGGTCTGACTGTGTGTACGCGGCCTCAGTGGATCATTTTAACATGTTTTTTACTGATGTTTTTTTCTTTTTACATGCACTGCCTGAATTGCCTGGTTTTGTGAAAGGTTAATTTAAAAAGATATTTTATTTACTAGTGCGTTAAAATACACAGACACCGATTAGTAGGTTTTTAGCTTTTATATTTGACAATTTCATGCTTTTTTCAGAATTCTCAATTAGAGTCAAAACTAGAAGAAAACAGAACAGAAGTAGATTAAATAAGGACAGACTCGTGCAGTAAAAACATTATTTTTTCCTCCCTTGCTCATATGTCCAACGTGTCGTGCTTTCCATTTGCATTCGATCTGACATTTGTTGTCTATGGTAAATTATCCTGTGTTGACTTTTCACATGAAGGCGCCAAGGTCCCGCGTGTTCCAGCAATGAGAATTACAAGCACCAGGCGGGAATACAAGTTATCTTTAAACCACCATAAGGAAAAAATAATAATTTTCTTAATTAGACAGAAACACTTGAGTAGAGGGTCTGTGGACCATGCGAAGAGGCAAACACAATTTAACATTATGTTTATTTTCATTAAAGTGTTTAAATAAAAATCAGTTCTGTGAATAAAGGTAATTTACAATTACCTGATTGTCTGCTGGTAACTTTCGCCATGTTCACCTCCTTCCATAACTTCAGAAATGGTAAAAAACATTTGCAGTGTGAAGGAAGTATTGTCTTATTTTAATTACTTCTGTCTGAAGCCAAGAGTCGCACTCCAATCAATTTTACATATATTCAAATGCCAGCTGAAGAAGAGATGGAACATCTTTGTGCTGTATAAACATGACCAACCTGGTCACATGTGTCTTTAATGGGAGCCGACACATTTTTGAGTTGTTATTACATTTTTCTGAAATTAACATTTGACATGACTTTTATATTTTACTTGTTTGCTGTTCAGTAATTTGATCATGGTTATTCATACAGATATATGCAGATATGAAAATACTTCCTTGATGGGATGACATTCCAAAAGCCAGCACCTTTAAAAAACAATGCTAGCAATAATAACTTCCATATTGCTATCTTTCCTGATTGTTTTTTTTATCATTAAAGAATTTTTATTGAAATTTCCATACAAATAACAAAAAAATTAAAGGGGTTGTAAAGGTACATGTTTTCTCACCTTAATGCATTCTATTCATTAAGGTGAAAAAACATCTGAGGATTAGCGCCCCCCCGAGCCCCAGTTTACTTACCTCACCCCTATTTTTGAGTGCCAAGCATTTTGCAATCTCCACTCTAATTCAAGCCAAATGTGTTCTATGGGTTAAGGTCAGGACTCTGTGCATGCCAGTCAAGTTCCTCCACCCCAAACTCGCTCATCCATATCTTTACGGAGCTTGCTTTGTGCACTGGTCCATATCATTTGGTGGAGGGGGGATTATGGTTTGGGGCTGTTTTTCAGGGGTTGGGCTTGGCCCCTTAGTTCCAGTGAAGGGAACTCTTAAGCCTTCAGCATACAAAGATATTTTGGACAATTTCATACTCCCAGTGCACAAAGCAAGGTCCATAAAGACAGGAACGAGCAAGTTTGGGACAGAGGAACTTGACTGGCCTGCAGTGATGCTCAGTTTAAATGTCAGCAGGTTGTCTTCATCACGTCTAGATGCACAAATGCCACCATGTGATTGGCTGATTAGCAATTTGAGTTACCAAGTTACCAATCATCTTTGAAAAAAAGTGTGTGTGTAAATAAATATATATATAAATAATAAGTAGAGAGAGACACTCCTGCCATGCCATAGATAAGTGACTGTACATAGATTACATCAACAGCGGCCTCATAATTGATCCACCGATATGAAACAGTAAAACAGACGTTATAACCACTTCAGCCCCGGACCATTTTCCTGGTCAATGACCAGGCCACTTTTTGCGATTCGGCACTGCGTCGCTTTAATTGACAATTGCGCGGTCGTGCGACGTGGCTTCCAAACAAAATTGGCATCCTTTTTTCCCCACAAATCGAGCTTTCTTTTGGTGGTATTTGATCACCTCTGCGTTTTTTATTTTTTGCGCTATAAAATAATATTTTTTACTTTTTGCTGTAATAAATATCCCCCCAAAATATATAAAAAAAACTATTTCTTTTCTCAGTTTAGGCCGATACGTATTCTATATATTTTTCGTACAAAAAATCGCAATAAGCATTTATTGATTGGTTTGGGCGTCTACAAAATAGGGGATAGTTTTATGGCATTTTTATTAATATATATATTTCTTACTAGTAATGGCGGCGATCTGCAATTTTTATCGGTACTGCGACCTTATGGCGGACACTTTGGACACTTTTGACACATTTTTATAGCGATCAGTGCTATAAAAATGCATTGATTACTGTAAAAATGTCACTGGCAGGGAAGGGGTTAACACTAGGGGGCGAGGAAGGGGTTAATTATGTTCCCTCATTGTGTTCTAACTGAAGGGGGGGGTGGGACTGACTAAGGAAAATGACAGATCGCTGTTCATACATTGTATGAATATGTAATATGAAATTCAGGATCGCGGGTGCCCGGCGGTGATCGCGCCCGCCAGGCGCGCGCATCGGCACCAGGGGCGAGCAGGGGGCACGCGTGCCTCCGGTGGCACGCACGCGCCCCTAGTGGCTGAAATGCAAAATCACGTTATATTACGTGATTTTGCGCAGCCGAGCCGACCTGCCGCCGTAAAACTATGGTGGGCGGTCGGTAAGCGGTTAAACGTGGGTTACTATCTGTCAAGTTAAATCGTTCAGGAGAGGTTTTAATAAAGTCCCATGTACATGAAGCCTAAAAACGTGGATGAGATCTCTGTATGATGCAATAATTTTACTTCAAAAGTCCATCTTTATACAAAATTCGATGATTTCAAACAGGCAACTGTACAGTTTCAAGCATTACAATTCTCTTTATCAAGCTATCTGTGATCACAGATAGTTTGATGAAGAGTGTTGTAATACTTTACAATTAAAATGTATCTGATTTTATATGAAGATGGACTTTTGAAGTCAAATTATAGCATCATACAGAGATCTCATCCTTGTTTCTGATATATATATATATATATATATATATATATATATATATATATATATATATATATATATATATATATATATATGAAGAAAGTTCAAGAGTTACTGCACTTAAAATCGTAACGATTTTGTCTGTGCACTGAAAGTGCTCTAGATCTGAAGGAAACATGCACAGTATGCAGAGATTAGAAATAAGTAATGTTCAGGGGTTAGGAGTGAATCATGAAAAGAGTGCAGGTGTCGGAGTAAGTTACACTAGAAAATTGTATATAAAGGGGTTTTAGAATAAAACAGGAAGCATTCCTATGTTGATTTCCCCAATACTTGGAGAATGGCACCATTCCCTGGTTCACCTCTAGAGGTCTCCCGTTTTCCCCTTTAGGGTAGGATATTTATAGACCTGACTCAATGTACAGGGTGGGCCATTTTTATGGATACACCTTAATAAAATGGGAACGGTTGGTGATATTAACTTCCTGTTTGTGGCACATTAGTATATGTGAGGGTTGAACATTTTCAAGATGGGTGGTGACCATGGTGGCCATTTTGAAGTCCAACTTTTGTTTTTTTAATAGGAAGAGGGTCATGTGACACATCAAACTTATTGGGAATTTCACAAGAAAAACAATGGTGTGCTTGGTTTTAACGTAACTTTACTCTTTCATTAGTTATTTACAAGTTTCTGACCACTTATAAAATGTGTTCAATGTGCTCTCCAGTGAGATGTAGGGAGTGCTATGCTGTTGGGTCTTGCTGAATGAAGCTAGGACAGCCACTGATGTTTCTTCATTAGTGACAGATTTAATGCGTCCACATTTTGGCTAATCCAACACTGAACCAGTTTCACGAAACTTAGCAAGCAGTTTGCTAACTGTAGCATGGGAGATGGGTGGTCTCGTTGGCTGTCTTGCATTGAAATCTGCTGCAATGACCCGGTTACTGCGTTCACCAGACATCAACACAATTTCTATCCTCTGTTAACCTCGGCGACATGTCAATGGCTGTAAACAAAGAGAAACTTGTAAATAACTCATGAAAGAATGTGTCACATGACCCTCTTCCTATTGAAAAAACAAAAGTTGGATTCAAAATGGCCGACTTCAAAATGGCCGCCATGGTCACCACCCATCTTGAAAAGTTTCCCCCCTCACATATACTAATTCCCCCATCACATATACTAATGTGCCACAAACAGGAAGTTAATATCACCAACCATTCCCATTTTATTAAGGTGTATCCATATAAATGGCCCACCCTGTAGTTATTAGTTGGAGAAGTAGAGGGTTTAAGGAGTGGTGGGGAGAGGTTTAGCTGTGACCCTGGACAATGAGATGTGACCCAAGTTTCTTGGGTGGCATTCTCACTTAAGTAAACTTTCTAGGGCCTACTAAAAAACTGAAATGAGAATGTCTGGTGGTCTTACCTTTATTATAGGTAACATATACATTTATTTGTACATGTTCAGAAACTTTATTGTCTGTGGGGTTGATTTACTAAAAGTGGAAAGTGAAAAATCTGGTACAGCTCTGCATGGTAGCCAATCAGCTTCTAAATTCAGCTTGTTCAATTAAGCTTTGAAAAAATCCTTTAAGCTGATTGGCTTCTGTGTAGCTCTGCACCAGATTTTGCACTCTTCAGTTTTAGTAAATCGACGCCTGTGTGTACTAAATAGAGCGGTTTACCGGAAATGTTATTTTTGCACATTTGGAAATGGACTTGCAACCCAATAATATTAAATCTTTGTCAATTTCAGAAATAATGCAGAAATGTATTGCTGTGGTAATCCCATACAGAGTGCTAATCTAGTATGCAAATGAACATATTTCATCAAATTAAGGATTCACACTATAACCAATAAACTTAGAAATAGGAATTGACAGGTAAAATATTGCAATTTATTTTGCTGGCTTCATGCTGTTTAGAGTAATAGTGTTTCTAGGTATTCATTGGCACATAAGCAGCGAATACTAACATGGTCAGAAGGGAGGGAAAGGAACAACAGGCCAAAGGTTTTTTAAATTAGTTCTATCAGAGTTACAAATATTTATTGTTGCTATTATTGTCTATAAGGCACATAGACAGTTAATCAGTTCCATGCTATAGGTGAGTAATTAATTAAACAAAGTTATGGCTTTTTCTAATAAAGTGTATCTGTAGCCATTTTGTTTTTAAAGTACAATTACAAGAAAACTTTTATTTTACAAATATGCCTTGGGTCTGAAAAAAGTAGTTTAAGCTGCAATGGTCACCTTTAATCTAGAGCCTCCCCCCTGCAGTACCCTTTCTTGGCCACAAGTTGTTCTCAGTCTTCCAGGTTGTATGAGGATACTGTGAATGCAGGGCTTTATGTCCCACTTTCTAATGGATGTCCTCACATCGGTGCCACTGTTTTCATTAGTAAGGATGGTCCAACTTAGAGAAAAGGCGAGGAAGAGGACCCTGCATTGTCATGTGACCAGACTGAAGACTTCAGAAATGGTCAGTAGAAAAACAAAAACATAAATACAAACAGCCGGGGACAAAAGAGGTGTGTGTGTGAGCCCTTTTTACATGGTAACCACTAGGGGCCCGCGCTATAGTCGAATGACGGCTACAGCGCGGACCCCAATTGCCAGGAGGACGTCAATAGACATCCTCCTCTTTGCACGTGTAGGGCGCGCGCTGTGGTCACTGAGTCACTGAGACTCGGGTGATCACGGATCCGAGTCAGGGGCCGGTTCTGTACGTGCCAATCAGTACCACCTATCAATGCCCATCACTGCCACCTATCAATGCCCACCAGTGGTGCCAGTCAGTGCCTCATCAGTGCCACCTAGCAGTGCTGCCTATCAATGTCACCTACCAGTGCTGATCAGTGCTCATGATTGCCACTAATCAGTGCCCATCATTTACACCTATCAATGTCCATCACTGCCACCTATCAGTGCCACCTATCAATGCCACCTATTAGTGGCAATTCTCAGTGCCCACCAGTGCCACCTATCAATGCCCTTCAGTGCCACCCATCAGTGCCACCTCTCAGTGCCCACCAATGCCACCTCTCAGTGCCCACCAGTGCCACCTATCAGTGCCCACCAGTGCCGCCTATCAGTGTCCACCAGTGTTGCCTATTAGGGCCCACCAGTGCCACCTATTGCTGCCCATCAGTACAGCCCATAAGTACCACCTATCGGTGCCCATCAGTGCAGCCTCATCAGCGTACATCAATGAAGGAGAAAAATTATCCGTTTGCTAAATTCTATAACAAAATTAAATGGTTTTGTATTTTTTTTTTAATTCTGTCTTTTTTTTTTTTTTTTTTAACAAAAAATACAGTGGCTACAGTGTTGTATGACAGCGCAATTATCATTCAAAGAGTCAGAGTGCTGAAAGCTGAAAATTGGTCTGGGCAGGAAGGGGGTTTATGTGCCCAGTAAGCAAGTGGTTATTGGATTGGCTGGGGAGATTCACCCTTTTCCCCCGGTAAATGTGGTCACCAATACAGAAAGTGGGGGGAAATCCAAAATGTTACAATTGTCACCAAAACCAGGAATAGAGGGAAAGTCATTCAATATGGACACCTGTATTATTAAAATAATATATATTTCCAAAGCTAGGTCCACTTTAACAGCTTGTTTAAAAAAATGCTACCAAAATTTGAATCAAGGAATGTGTAATAGAATTTAGCAAATTATATGCAGTTGAAATTAACAAAGCATCAGCTTTTACCATCTTATGAAGATGATGAATCAGCAAAACTCGCAAAAATGATCTTCTAAGTATGCAGTTTTTTACAATTATCCTATTTAGAAATGATTAATTAGCGACACTTACTCTGAATATATTTAAAACCAAACGTGTATTTTATGAGACAGTTTTTATAATGGTCGAAAGCAGCTCCCCTGCAGCCCACTGTATAAAGTTCTGTGCATTTAATGTATAGAATATTTTAAGCTCAGTCCCTGCAGTGACAAGCTACAAATTAATGTCAATGTTTCCATGCCTAAAGGCAAGAGAGAGTTTCCTTGCCCCCAGTCATGTACGGTATATCTAAGCGTCAAAATTTCAACCTGGCTTCTTCCTTCAAAGTTAATGTCACTACCGGCAATAGTGGCTCAACTCTCTGTGCAGAACAGACCCCAATATGTCTTTCACTGGGGTAAAGGAAGAACACAATTCTGGCAGGCAAGGAACTCTTTCTACCTTCTTAAAAACGTTGCTTGTTTTAGAGAAGAACACTGGCCTAAACAAAACTTTTCTATATTTTTTATGGCAAAGCAGTTTGGATCTCTAAACAGAAAGTTGTGTTGGTTTCTGAATCTGGGGAGGCTGGTAATAGTTTTTCTGTGCTTGTTCCCCCTTTAAAGTGATTGTAAAGTCTCTTTTGATTTTTTTTTTAAATAACAAACATCTCATACTTACCACCACTGTGCAGCCTTGTGAGTGGCCTTGATCCTTGACTTCTGGCATCCCTCAGTGGCTCTCGCGGCTTCTCCCCGCATCAGATAACCCCCAAGGTTGCAGGCGCCTAGGAGTCCAGCATTTGCGGCCATAGACACGAATGCTGGACTTGGCCCTGCCCCCCAGTGCCATGTCATTGGATCTGATTGACAGCAGCAGCAGCAGCAGCCAATGGCTGCGCTGCTATCAATCTATCCAATCAACAGCCAGGACACCATAGAGAGAGGGACAGCACGGCTCTGCTGAGGGAAATTCAGGGCTCAGGTAAGTAAAATGGGGGGCTAGGGGGAGGTCACTGCCAAAAGTGTTTTCACCTTAACCACTTACCCCCCGGACCATATTGCTGCCCAAAGACCAGAGTACTTTTTGCGATTCGGGACTGCGTCGCTTTAACAGACAATTGCGCGGTCGTGCGACGTGGCTCCCAAACAAAATTGGCGTCCTTTTTTTCCCACAAATAGAGCTTTCTTTTGGTGGCATTTGATCACCTCTGCGTTTTTTATTTTTTTGCGCTATAAACAAAAATAGAACGACAATTTTGAAAAAAATGAATATTTTTTACTTTTTGCTGTAATAAATATCCCCCAAAAATATATAAAAAAACATTTTTTTTCCTCAGTTTAGGCCGATACGTATTCTTCTACATATTTTTCGTAAAAAAAAATCGCAATAAGCGTTTATTGATTGGTTTGCGCAAAAGTTATAGCGTTTACAAAATAGGGGGTATTTTTATGGCATTTTTATTAATATTTTTTTTTACTAGTAATGGCGGCGATCAGCGATTTTTTTTTCGGTATTGCGACATTATGGCGGACACTTCGGACATTTTTGACACATTTTTGGGACCATTGGCATTTTTATAGCGATCAGTGCTATAAAAATGCATTAGATTACTATAAAAATGCCACTGGCAGTGAAGGGGTTAACACTAGGGAGCGGGGAAGGGGTTAAGTATGCCTGGGTGTGTTCTTACTGTGGGGGGGGGGGTGGCCTCACTAGGGGAAACACTGATCTTCTGTTCATACATTGTATGAACAGAAAATCAGCATTTCCCCTGCTGACAGGAACGAGAGCTGTGTGTTTACACACACAGCTCCCGTTCCCCGCTCTGTACCGAGTGATCGCGTGTGCCCGGCGGCGATCGCGCCCGCCGGGCACACGCACGGGAGTCGGGGGCGAGCGGGGGGCGCGCGCGTGCGCCCCTAGTGGCGGCTAATAGGCAGGACGTCATATAATGTGATCTCGCCTAGGAGAGCCACCTTGTGGACGTATTTCGACGGTGCGACGACGGCAAGTGGTTAATGCATGAGGGTTTACAGCCCCTTTAAGATTATTGAAAGAAACCCTGTGTCTGCTTCCAGCTTCTCAATTGGGTGATATGACATGCAGATTAGGAAAAATGGCCACAAACAGCTCCTATGTTTCAAATTATTTCAGATGTGTGTAAATGTTCGAGGATCAGGGCCACTATTATTTTTGTTTTCTGAGGAAAGGGCTTTTTGGGCTTAAAGTGTAACTAAAGTAATTTTTTTTTGCCATCTGTGTCCTATTGGGGAGATTTCATCTCACTTCCTGTCCCAGAGCTGAAACAGGAAGTGAATATAAAAATGTCTCCAAAGTAATGGGAACCCCTGGTTGTCACCAGAATTATGGTCCCCATTGGAAGATTTCCCATCTATTACGGTTCTGGGGACAACCCAAAGTTTGGGACTCAAAAGTGACATTTTTGACACCCAGTGTGCATGAGGTCTTAAATAGTTGTAAAGCCTGAAGGTTTTTTTTACCTTCATGCATAAAATGCATGAAGGTAAAAAGCCTTCAGTATGCAGCTCCCCCCCGCCTTGCAGCCCCCCTAATACTTACCCCGATCCAGCGATATGCACAAGAGCAGCTGCTGTCCTGGCTCTCTGCCTCCTCATTGGCTGAGAGACAACAGCGGGAGTCATTGGCTCCTGCTGCTTTTAATCACAGCCAGGGAGGGAGGATTGGGGGCTGGACTGAGCACGTTCTGTGTATCTTATGGACACATAGAGCAAGGCTCAAGAGTGGGCACGAACGAGTGCCCCCATAGCAACCGGCTTGCTATAGGGACACTCAGCAGGGGGGAGGAGCCCAGAGCACCAGTGGGGAACCTGAGAAGAGGAGGATCAGGGCTGCTCTGTACAAAACCTCTGCACAGAGAAGGTAAGTATAACTGTTTGTTTAAAAATAATACAGCTTTAGTATCACTTTAACTGTTGTAACTGTATTTATTTTTACATGCTCGTTTCATAATTTTACATTCCTGTTGAATATATTTTCTATAGTTATTTTTTTGGTCACACAGTTCTATTGATAATAATATTTAAAATAACAACAAATTAATTATGAAAGGGAACCACATAGTCTTTAGATAAAATAATGAGGTTTATCACTAAATTGCTTTGATATCTTCCACTAATCCATCTCTGAAGTGTGTAGAATAATGTTGCCATTGTTGGACATAGTTTAATCCCTGCTCAGTGCATTTTAAATAGTCCTCCTGGAGCTGGTTATTTTTCCACAAACAGAATTCACCCCTCACAGGAAAAATAATTAAACTTTCTTCTTGTCCCTGATATCCATATTTATGAGTTCATTTTTGTCTATTGAAATAAGAATTAAGAACACTGATTCTGATTTGAATGCAATATTTGACTGTGATTTTATATTTTTTAATACCTTGATCTATTTTATCACAGTCCTTATTTTTTGCCAATTCATATCTTAGTAATTAATGTATATGTGTTTGTCTAAAAGTGAAACCTGGTCTGTGATTTTACTTGAAGTAACACAATAAGGTTCCTGTGGTGTTCCTGTGGTGTAGACGTCACTCTTTACAGTTCTTTTGTGTATAAAACTTCCTATACTCTGTCATGTTAATTACTGTTTCCACACAATTTTTCAACTTTTTATTAACAGCATTTTAGCAATCCAATCATTGTCCAGTGAAAAATGTATTTATTTTTCCTAAGGGTTACCTGTGTATGAGAGTTTTCAGTGGCGTTTCTGGTCTCTGCCACCCGCGGATATGGCCGTCATATCTGGCGGCACACTGTCTCCTGGGAGCTATGTGTCCTAATTCCCTGGAGCCAGTGTGGATGGCCGCCGCTAGTTCTCGCGATATTGCGAAACCGGAAGTGAAGTGATGATGCCAGTTTATCTTCGTTGCCATCACAACGGGGTGGGCACTTCCGCCACCGCCACCCGTTGTCATGGCAACATCAGAAGTTTACGGCGCTGCCCGCCAAACATATTGTGCATGCGCGAGAACGGGCAGTGCATGCTGGTAGCTCAGCAGCATCGTATCCTGGAGCTGTATGCTTGTGGGCTTCACATGCCCAAAAGCAAGATGAAAACGGCCAGGAACTAATTTTATAACTTCATTTTTTATATGAAACTGGACAAAGAAATTAGTGTTACATTGCAATGCTATAAACTTATAAATTGTTTAAAAAAAACAAATATTCATTGTCGTTGGAACTCCGCTTTAATAGAGCACTTTATTACTGTTCCCAGACTACCATACACAACAAATTTGATGAATGGATCTTATTTCTCTTCAGCAGCCTGCACCTTTTCTTGCACACCCTAAAGTGCCTTCTACTGCTTAGATTCTCATATGTGTGGAAATGACATATGTGTTGCTAATTAAAGCAGGGTTCCAGCCACAAACTTTTTTTTTTTTTAATCAGCAGCTACAAGTACTATAGCTGCTGACTTTTGATAAGGATGCTTACCTGTCCAGGGAGGCTGCGATGATGGCCCACCAACTAAGTGAAACCGGCAGTGGTGCCTTTAGGCTTTACAGCCGAATTCCCACTGTGTAAGCGTGAGTTGTGCGGTGCTTTGTGAATGGCCAGCTCTTCTTCTGGGACACACACAGGTCCCAGAAGGCAGCGGTGGGTGAATGTGAAAAGCCTTAAAGTAGCTGTAAAGGCGCAAGGTTTTTCAACTTTGTGAATTCTATGCATGAAGGTAAAAAACCTTCTGTGTGCAGCAGCCCCTCCGAAGACTTACCTGAGCCCCCCTCTTCATCCAGCGATGTCCACAAGAGCCTTGTCTCTCTGGGAACTCACACTCCTGATTGGCTTTTGGCCGCAAGCTGCTTGCAGGAGGGGAATCAGGAGCGCTGGCGTGGGACCAACTAATGCGAATGCTGAATTCTACAAGAAAGGCTCCACTATACTGGGCAGGGATCATTTTGCTGCACTAAACCTACACTTAGTGTATGGTCCTATCACAACAGCTTTGGTTACCCCTATGCTACCAGTGTCCAGAGTTTCACCTATCAACAACACCTCACAAGGTTGTGCAAAGAACTTAAATTAAAGTACACAAAATTAAAGTGCGATCAGATGGGAAATGAGTGTTTCAGAATTTAAGACACTTATGCCGCGTACACACGACCGTTTTTAATGTCATGTAAAAAACAACGTTTTTCTCGACGTGATTCTTGTCAAGCCTGCCTTGCATACACACGATCGTGAATAAAAAAATCCTTGAGCAAAGCGCGGTGACGTTACAACACGTACGACGGCACTATAAAGGGGAAGTTCCATTCAGATGGCGCCACCCTTTTGCTGATTTCGTGTTAGTAAAAGTTTGGTGAGAGATGATTCGCGCTTTTCAGTCTTCGTGCTTTTCAGTCTGTTACAGCGTGACGGATGTGCTATCTCCATTATAAACCCTAGTTTTACCAGAACGAGTGCTCCCGTCTCATAACTTGCTTCCGAGCATGCACGTTTTTCCCGTCGTTGAAGCCTACACACGACCGTTTTTCACGACTTGAAAAACGACAACGTGAAAAACAACGAAAAAAATTAAAACATGTTCTAAATTTCTAATGGCAGTTTTTCATGTCGAGAAAAATGCTCTGGAGCCTACACACGATAGTTTTTAATGACCATTTTAAAAAATTGCCTTTTTCACGTCATGAAAAACGGTTATGTGTACGCGGCATCACTCTTTTCTGTAAGAGAAGCTTTTTCCCCAAAAAAAATAAAAAAATAGAACAAGCATGTCTTGCATGCCCAGTATAAGTAAATTTACAGGACATTCTACGAAGAAAGTGCCAAAATCAGAAAGTGAATTGAGGCCTGTGTAAAACCTTACGATTGGACGAGACATGAAATGTCCTTAGTTGATGTCTTTTTGATGGTTTTTGATGGTTTTCTGTGGATCTCATAGCTTACTAGTACCAGAGACCTGGGAAAGGCACTGCAATCACACGTCACACTGGCGGTGCTAATAAAGCGGTAGTAAACTAAGACAATCTAACTCCAAATTTGCAATATGCAACTTCCTGTTGCTCTTTTTAATCATTGTGCCGAATACTGTACATTATGCAAATAAAACATTCTTTCTTTTTCTGAACGGTCCAGGTAGTATGTTGCTGCCATCATTATAAGACCTGTATTTTGCTTCCCAATAGTAATGTATTTCTGTCCTTACTATGTCTCCGTGGCCATAATCCTGCACTTTCGCATCTGTCTTTAGCTCCACTCTCCGTCTCTTCTACAACCCCTGTGACATAGCAAGTCACATGGCGTTAAGGCTTGGCATCTGAATGGGGAAGTAGTGTTTTGGGATCTCGGGGTTGACATCAACTTAAGGAAATTACGCAGCCCTTGAAAGAAGCTTGCTATTGATACTATGGGTCCAGATTGACTAATTGATATAAAGCATATGGAATAATTGACCATGATGCAACAGATATAGTTTATTCTGGACTATATTGTCAGCTTTGATAGTATATAAAAATTCACAGAAATTTAATGATTTTCTGATCTGCTCCTCATGCTAATAAAACTTCTTCCCTATGAACATTAGGCTCTTGGCCTTTATATTTCAACTATCCCTAAACACTCCCCTATCCTTACCCTATTCTTAGACTATATCATTTTCTTGACCCAACCTCAAGGGGTCTCAGTAGATATTCATACATCGGGAAGATATGTAAATAAATATTACCTCTATTGTTGGAAATGTACTTTCACTTTACTGAAATTATATAAATTATAATGTGTTTTTTAAACAGTGCTTCCTTAATAAAACCCAATTTGAAAGATACTTTGGATCCTATCACAGAGGCACCCGTGGACTGACAATTTGCTATATTATTAATAGATTATTACAGTGAATGGCCAGAAATTGCATTTGTCTCAAATATAACATCTGCTACTGTAATTATAGTTATCTCCGCAGTCCTCAGCAGGGAAGCTGACCCAAAGGAGCTAGCGCCTGACAATGGATCACAATTTGTTTCATCTGAGCTTGAATCCTTCCTGAGAGAGGGAAATATTGTTCATAGGGAATCCTCAGTTTATTACCCCCAAACAAACAGAGATTGAAAGATTCAAAAGAAGCTCTTCAGACTACGAAATCATACATGGCATATTTTTACTACAAAGTTCTTACATGTCTACAGACATGCAATTACACAACTACATGCAACTACACAATAATCACCAGCTGAACTACTATATGGCAGACAAGTGTGCCCTAAACTACATACTGAAGACATATACTGTACCCCCAACAAAGTCCAGTGCCAAAGAAATCCTCTATTGATAAGATGGTTAAAGATCAACAAGATAATACATAGAAAGTAATACATATACTGATTGGAAATGTGGTGCGAGAGAAGTACACTTTACGCCTGGATCATTAGTTAGTGTTAAAAAATTGGATTACTTAATTTTGAACAATCCAAATTTTCCAACCTGCTTAGGTTGACAAGTCAATGCGGACCATATATCTGTGAACTGTCTGATCAACGAATATCGAATGCCAGTCATCCTGTATCTCTTAGAGCCGGTTCACACTGGGGCGACTCGTCAGGCGACTCAGCCGCCTGACAAGTCGCTCTCCGCTCTATTCAATAGAACCGTTCTAATAGGAGCGACGCAAGTCGCTCCGACTTAGAAAAAAGTTCTTGTACGACTTTGGGGGCGACTCAGGGCGACTTGCATTGACTTCAATACAGAAGTCATTTTGCAAGTCGCCTCTCAAGTCGTCTTGAGATCGCCTTGCCGAGTCGCCCCCAAAGTCGTGCCGCCCCTGTGTGAACCGGCTCTTAGGCTTTTTAGACTTTTCATGTGTTAAAGGACATTTTCCAGTTCCCACTGATAACCAAACTGAAGAAGAGGAACCCAAACTGCCTAAACATATTCAAAGCATCAGAAGGCCTCCTGGCCTCCTGTAATAAAAATGCATATAACTGTTTTATGAAACAATTCTTTATATTGTTGTCTGTATTTTTCAACATTGAGAAAGAAAAAATATTCCATTATTTTTTATGAGAGGAATATAAGGTGTCCATATCTCTACCCTATAAATATAAATCTAGAGTTATGTGTATAATACTTTCTGTGCTCAGTACAAGCATGTTCCAGCTCCTGTTCCTGTTATTATGGATGCCTAAACCTGTTAATAATGCACCTAGTCTGCATCCCTAAGGCTCGGTTCACACTGCTGCAATCTGAAAGATGCACGACTCACAGTGGGACTTTGCCAGGTGACTTTGGCGTGACTTCAGTGTGACTTTAAAGCAACTTCAGGGAATGCCTGTGTAATCTTCCTGTAATGTCGGATCCAAATCACATCACTTAAGATGAGGATCTGACTTGAAGGCAACTTCCTTTAAAGTCTATGGGCACAATTCAAGTAGAAGTCACCTTGAAGTAGTACAGGAACCTTTTCTAAAGTCGGAGCGGCTGCTAAATAAGACGGCTCTCATTGACTAAAATGGGATTGCACATGTCACTGTGAACCAAGCTTAAAGTGGTTGTTAAGCCACTCTAAACTGTATACACCATAATCACTGCCTCCTATTGTAGTATCCCCCCTGATTGTATGATTTATAAAAATAAATGCTGCAAATACCTAATTTCACTGCCGAGATTGCGATCACATGACTGGCCAGTTTTTTCCTGCAGAGATGCAGCGGGCGGGGCTGAGATTCCTCTGCTGATGTCAGTCTGGAGGGGAGGAGGAGAGGAGGAGAGAGCTGGCTGATCATACGATCGCAATCTCGGCTCTTAAATTAGGTATTTATATTTATAAATCGTTCACAGAGGGGGACACTGCAATAGGAGGCAGTGCTGATGGTGTATACAGGTTAGTGTTATGAGAGCAGCACGAGGGGGAGGGGCAGCTTACACACAGACAGAGAGGCGAGGGAGAGGAGGACTCGGGAGCAGAGAGGAGAGCAGATAGCAGGCTGCTAATGACAGAGGCACGTAAACTGACCACAGTGCCTGGTCTCAACAGCCATGATACACTGTGGTCAGTTTACAGAGGGGTGGGGAGAAACAGGCAGGATTAGACAGGTTTTTTAGGTGTTACAGGGGGCCAAATGACACAGGACAAGCACTGTGTCATATAACATGCTTTAAAGGAGCAGGATCCATTTTTTGGGGGGGGGGGGGGGTTAACAAACGCTTTAACTATAGGATGTAACAGTCTACTACAATTACTGCTAGAAGGTTTTACCAGGTGGAGCTCATCAAGTTAAATATGATACCACTGCCATCCTGCTGCAAGTGGGAATACAATCATATTAAGCCCAGGTTCACACTGACAGCGAGATTGAAATTGTGCAAGTTCAGCTGAACTCGTACGATTTCTTACCCGCATGTCAGTTCGAATTCGGGGGAGATTTTAGAGACATCTGTGTGGGTTGCTGCACAGATGTATATACAAATCTCACCCCCTGAAGTCGCCAAAGTAGTGCAGGAATTACTTTTGGGAATCGGTGCACCGATTCGGACGGTGCCATTGCTGGCAATAGCCATGTCAAATCTCATGTCAAATCGCATCAATGTGAACCTAGGCTTAAACTTGTCTTGGAAGTGATGTGCTGCAGGAAAGAAAGAAAGAGAGAGAGAGGTAGTTACAGAGCACAGACTTCAGGAAGTACACTTCTACTGCCCTGCTACTGACCCTGTAAGGTGGCCTATGCTTCTTGACTGTAAGGAATTACAGGAAATTCTAAATATTGAAAATGTAATGAATTGCTGCCTGGGCCTGTGAAAAGAAAAAAACACCAGACCAGAAAGATTTGTTGAATTTGACTTGTGTGGATGAATTAATTTCTGCCTTTTTGCTATTCACATTTAGACTGTTTATTTAACTCGATAAACATTCATGTGTCTTAATGAGATAGTGACGATACCATTTACTGAAATAAGGATGCTCTTTTTGCATCTTTAAGCCCTCCTGATTAATCAGTTTTGCTTTAGCATTCAGTGCATGGATAATTTTACAGACTTTGCTATTCAAAGGGGTCATATGGCATAGTAAAAAAGAAAAAAAACTCACAAGTATTCCAGCTTTAACAGGCCAGTAACATATACAGCTGTAGTCATAAAGATGATAAGACAGTAGAAGCAACAGCTATGCCAAGCACTGAACATTTGGGGCTCTCATCTCATTTAATAAATTGGTGACTGAAGGAAAGACTGAAATTCAAAAAGTGTCAAAAAACTGTCAGCCCAAATCAATGGATAATGTGCCTTATATACAATGCACTGAATGAAAATTACAGGTAAACCACAAAATTCAGTACAGAATCCTGGAGTTATTTGAAAGAGGAACTTACTTCCCCACCTGCTGTAGCTGTACTGGGGAGTTCTCATGTATCTGCCTGATCCTATTGGATCATATATTCCTCCTCCACTTGGCGTTCTTCTGTTCCATCATTGGGTCAAACCCTTCACTCTCAATTATCACTAACCATGATAAAACAAGATCCTGGGGATGTTCTGAGCTCTGTGAAAATGGCAGTAAACAGATATTGAATACTGGCAATTATGATCCTTCATGACTTCTCACAATCTTGCTAGTGAGATCTAAAAAAAGATGAATGAAGTGTGGGGGAGAACATAGGGAACCTACAGCTCCCAACCGTTACTCAGTTGAAATCACAACCCTCTATCCTTGCATTTTTCTTAGGCAGCAGTTTTGCCTCCTGTGACTTAAATGTGGAAAAGTGCTTGGAAGTTGAAATTTGCATTTGTCTGGAAATTTGGTGTTTGTATACTAGCTCTGTCCAATCTATATTTTCACTTTAACTTGCGCTATATGCAAAATCAAAAATATGATGTGTATGATACTAACATTAGCAAAGCAGTTCTTGTTTTTCTGGGCCCCCCTTTAAGATAATTGTATTACGTGCTGATCCTGCCACCATTATTTTTTACTTTCTGTTACAGGCCAAGCTGTCCAGCAAGAATGGCAGCTAGAGGATTGGGGAAAACCATAAAACATTACCGGGGGGGTCTTACAATTGTCAGCTTTTTCATATGACCTAAATCTTTTTTTTTTCCACAAGACAAAAAAAAAACTTTGCTGTTACAGCGTCAGGTGTCTGTGATCGTGAGCCTATCAACTCGGAGTTCCCCAGGGCATGGAGTCTAAGCCCCAGCCTGCTTATTCACCAGAAAGCTGGAACTAGACGAATTCTGAACTTGTTTCGTTCCAAATGCATTTTTATACCGAATTTCGACAAATTCGTTAATTCGGAAATATCGAATTAACGAAAACCCATTTAATGAATTTTTCCAAACATTCGTCAATTCGAATATTCAAAAATTAATAAATTCGGTAATTTGTAAATTAGAAAATTCGTAAATTCGAAGTTCAAAAACCCATAAAACACAAAAACCCCAAAATTTGAAAACTAATAATAACTTAACTATTACTAACTATTAAATTATAGGTATTGGAATTTTATTTCAAATTTGACTGTTAGTAAACGTAACGAATACGAATGCTGTATCTAAACAAATTGAATGTAACAAATTATTAATGATAAATAACAATAATAATAATAATAATAATAATAATATTAAAAACATTTTATTATTATTATTTATTATTAATTTGTTCCATTCCGTTTGTTTAGATGCGGCATTTGCTATTTCGGATAATTCGTAACTTTGGATAAATTTGTATTCGTTACGTTCAATAACAGCCAAATTTGAAAGGTAATTCCAATACCTATAATTTAATAGTTAGTTATTATTAGTTTGTTAGTTATTCTTTTTAATTTTTGGATTTTCTTTCACATTTTCGGATTTTTTAATTTTCGAATTTAAGAATTTATGACTTTACGAATTTATGAATTTACAAATTAGGATCATAACGAATGACCCAAAAAAATACAAAAGCTGAGGATGAAGAGACCACTCATATGTGCAGAGTACAGAAGGAAATCCAGGAATCAAGCCAAGGTCAGGGCCGGTGACAGGCAAGTACAAATGGTAGATGAAGGCGGGGTTGGAACACGGGAAGTCAGACACAGAATGCACGTAATAGTAGGCAAACAGGAGCTCCGAGAACTGAGAAGTTGTGTAGGCAATGTGTGTGTTATATAGAGAATCTAACGTGGAGGTGGGCCAGGTAGTGGAGGAAGGGAAAGAAAATATAAAATCACAGAACAGCAGGGGATGGCCATAGGTGAGAACAGAAGCCAAACAACACATGTAAAAGGAATCAGAGGAATAGGAGAAGCACTTGAGCAAGGAGGTAGGAATTACACAGGCATGAAAACTGCAGGCTAAATTGTGACATACTGTTTACAAAGTGTTGGATGGACATGAAGTGTTAAAATGTTAGCTCACCTGTTCAGTGCCAACCTCTGGGAATGATGAGCTGTCATTGTCCACACAGCTGGTCCAGCAGTCCAGAGATTTGAAATCCTTGTTCTCTCTCTTCTCTGTGCAGAATTTCTGGGACAGACCAGAGTATTTCACTGTGCAGGAATTGACCAATCAGAATTGTTCTGGTCTGTCCTGAAAGCGCTACACAGAGAAGAGGGAGAATAATGGGGCTTTCAAACCCCCAGACCACTAGATAGGCTGCATGGGCACTAACAGCTCAGCATCCCTGGAAGTAAATACAACAGGAATCGGGGTTGGAGATGGTATACAGTGTTACTTTTTTTTTTTAAATGTGAGATAACACTTTGAACAAACTAAGTAAAAAATAAACACATTAAAGTCTGACTTCAGCTATAAAAAACAAGGCGCATAGATGTGTCCAAAAGTGGTTTGTGAAAAAGAAAGGGTAAAACCCAGACCCCTGCTCCCCAACTCTTAAGACCACATGAGGGACAAGAAATACCCATGCAATGGGAGCACTGCTTCAATGTGTTTAAGTGGGCACAAACAAGTTCAAAACAGTGAGCAATTTATTAAAAAGCTTGACATACTGATAGTTTAAGATCAGTTTATAAGCCCATGCTGGGAAGTATAGGTAGGCACCATAACTCACAGGTACCGCTGTTAGTTCTGCAAGGCCCAGAGGAATGTATAATAAAAAATAGGAGTTGCGCTAAAAAATCTTAAATATGAGTGACCATATAAAATAAAAATAAAAAGGAGTTGTGCTAAAGACACCTCGTAAGGATGACCAAAAGGTCAACTGTGTAAATAGTCCCAATAAATGTACACATACAAAATTGGTGAGAAAATAAATTTTCTCACCAATTTTGTATGTGTACATTTATTGGGACTATTTACACAGTTGACCTTTTGGTCATCCTTACGAGGTGTCTTTAGCACAACTCCTTTTTATTTTTATTTTATATGGTCACTCATATTTAAGATTTTTTAGCGCAACTCCTATTTTTTATTATTCGTTTTTATGTTGTATAACATTTTGAGTTTGCTGCTTCTTTAGAGTTTGTTTTTGGTATGCGCATTTTTTCACTTTTTATATCCAGAGGAATGTATGGCTTACTCTGTGCCTGGAGCTCCTGTGGTGAGCGGTAAACTCAATAGAGGATGAAGAAACAAGACGGTCTGTGTGGAATCTCTGATCACAGCAGGGCAATAGAATCTAACAGGAGAAGATGCCGGAGCTTGGACCAGGACTGACTACATGTTTCGGGGATTAACGCCTTCATCAGGTCAAATATCAGTATGTCAAGCTTTTTAATAAATTGCTCACTGGTTTGATCTTCTATGTGCCCACTTAAAGCGGAGTTCCGGCCACAATTTCACTTTTTAAATATAAATACCCCTGTAATACACAAGCTTAATGTATTCTAGTAAAGTTAGTCTGTAAACTAAGGTCCGTTTTGTTAGGTTGTTACAGCATTTAGACACTTTATAAAATAGAAATTGACTGGGGCCATCTTAAGTGTGGGCATCATGAAGCCAGACTGTATGACTTCCTGGATTTCAGCCTTGCAGATCTCGCACATGCTCAGTGCTGCACAAGCAGTGTAATAGGTTTCAGATCAGGTTTCAGCACCTGTACTGTCCAAGTCACATGATTCTTCGAGACTGGGGAGTGCACAGACTCCTGGAAAGTTACACCCACTACATTCCCAGGAGTCTGTGCAGTGTAGGTTAGGAAGCTTAAGCACCTAGGTGCAGGAAGAGGGAAGATTAACTATTCTGCCTAGCAACAACACTTTGAAGGCATCTAAAAAAAAAAAAAAAATTCTTAAAGGACTAATGACATTTTTTTTAAAACTACTGATGTAATGTTATATTTATGGGTGGAACTCCACTTTAAGATGATTGAAGCAGTGCTCCCATTCCTGTTTTATTTCAGCCAAAACGACCCTATTCCCAGGGTGACAATGCTGCTTTGAACTTTCAGTGAAGAACGAACAGCATAGTCACCCTATTATAGTAAATGGAAAAATATTGGATCTACTCACAGAGAAAATAAAGCTAAAGGGGGGCTCAGAAACTGCTCAATCTTCTTTCTAAACTGACCTTTTCCCATCCATTTAGGTGAAATTTATAGATGCATGATAAAACCTGAAAAAATAGGTAGTTCTAGCTTTGCATATATTGTGTTTTTCTCCAGCCTGTTAGTTCAGATATAGTTATGTTTACATGTGTTTGACTAATGACAGAAACCCCAACACGATTCATAGCAAGAACAGAAATAACTGTCTAATCTGTTGTGACTGACAAACCAGCATTATAACTAGACCCTTCATAGTCACAAAGTATCTGAAATCCTCTACAGCATTTCACTGCTTTTGAAATATACTTTACTTACTTACACTCTGACAGCCAAAATGTTGCATATCTGCATTTCACTTGTTAAAAAATGCCACTTTTGTCCAAGGAGGGTTTACCACTTTTCAGCTGCAGATAAGGATTCTGGGTAGCTGTATGCAAATTAGCTCAAAGGTCTCATTTATATGTCATGGTTGGATGTAAAGTAGTCTCCTTATGTAGATGTATGCATGCCGGGGTCTATTGTGTGCAATTCCCCAAATCTTTCTCTCAAGGAGTTCTGCCATTGGTATCATTTACTATTCAAACACAATTTTCTCAGAAAATGGAGAAGTCTTTAAAAAAAAAAAAAAAGATTTGCAATAATGGCAAAGTCAAATCAAACTTCTATTGATCACTTTTAATTCTAGGCAGCATTATGTATTGTAACTTTATATAGACTTAAAACTTTTTATATCAAACTTAGCATTTTGTAGAGGGGAGGGTGATTTTAACGCTGCTTCTGTTAAAGATGTGACTACGAAATCTAAAACACATTTCATAAATCTGTCCTGAATACGGTGGTATTATGATTTAGCAATGAGCTGAAAGTACTGTACTAGACTGAGGCTAATGCATTTAATTATAGCAGCTTGTTGCATTGTTTGATTTTTTTTCTCTGGTTTAATACTGGCAAGGTTGTAGCTTAGTGCGGAAGAGGCAGAATCGATTCTCTTTCCCTTGCTGAATGCACCCTAGAAATAAAATATGGATAAGGTTCTAAACTAAGCCAAACCCTCCATTTCTAACAAAAGGCCTTAGTCTTTTATTCTTTACCTTTTTTTCCCAATACAGCTGAAACATTTTTTGTGTCTGTGCTTTTCATGGTGATGCAACCTTGAGGGTTAGAATTTGAGGTGTATTCCCACATTGCAAAGCTGAGCCAGTGGCGAAAGGAATTTCTTTACTTATACAATAAAAGGCATTAAGCAACTGACATTTTGAAATCACATAAATAATCATGCTGAAATAGTATTTATAATTTTATGTTTAGTATTATTGCTTTTCCTGTTATTTTAATTCAACATCGCAGCTTCCCTTCCGTTACTATCTTTTTTTTTTTCTTTTTCTTTCTTTTTTTTTCAAACAAGACATTTGTTTGGCTGCAGTTCCTCAGATCCACATATAATGTGCTGAATAAGATTATCTTGGGAAAGGCCAGCTGGATAGCCAGTAATCCAAAATACATGAGGTTCCATCATTATATTTACCACCCCAGTGATTCCATACACTCGTAGAAATTGGATCCTTTTTTGTGATTTTTTTTGCCTTCTCTACAAAATTCAGGTGCACTGTCCATCCTTTGTTGCTTCAAGAAGAATGCTGTCATTGGGTTACCAAGCTACACAGAGTTCCATGTACTTTAAAAGATGGAATGGGTTTTACTTAAAGGAAAAAATGTAACTTAGCTAAGTGTGAATGTAAACCCGCCAGTGGACAAGAAAAGTTGATCATGTTCACTGAAGTGTTGTGAACAATGCTATTAGGCTAAGTTATAGCCGGAACAAACAGAGAAATAAAAAAAAAAAAGACAAATGTAAGCTGACAAAGGCCTGACTGTGCTAGATCGGTGCTGGATAACCAGTTAGATTGTTGTGGCTTCAAATGTGGCCCCTCACTCTGCTGAAGGTCTACAGATTGTGTTATTACTCATTTTGCTCTGTAACAAAGTAAATAGAGAAGAACTTTGATCAAAATGTATAATTACTTTAGTTAAAACATTTTTTATAGTGTTGGATAGAGCATCAGGTTTGGGAGATTTGCTATTGCTACCTTGGCTGTTGTCACCAGGACAAAAAAAGAAGGGAAATCCAAGTAGTCAATGATAGAGAAGTAGATATCTTCCAAAAGGGACACCTGTTTTAGTGACAGTGGTCAATGGTTGTATTTTCCCAAAGCTGGCTCTGGACATTGATCACAAGGAGAGCAATGGGTTGGGTCTTTTTACTATGAAAAAAATAAAAGCAAGTGTTATAAAAAAGAATACATAATCCATTTTGTGGGGCATTGCCTCCTCTTACCTACACATTGGCAGACTTAAATTTTCTCTGACTTTGGGAAGATTTTTTGTTTCCAATGTTTTTGGGACAAAAAAAAGTGAGGGGCAATATACCTGATGGGAACAGAGCAGTAAACACATGACAGAGATTTTAACCTTTTCCAAATATAAATTACAGTTATGAGTCAGGAGCAAAATATGAAGCCTGCCTCAGACAAAGTTCTGCTTCTATTGATTACATACTATTTAAAACAGTGTAAATTCATGAAGTTAAATTTCCTCCCTCAACAACTAGAAATTCATTTTCAGAGGTGAGCAAATTCACCGTGAGCTGCAATTCAGTGCTTTTAGGTTGACCAATTTGTGGGGTTTTATTTGCTGCTCAATGCACCAATTTACTACCAGCTACCAGCCCAGCACAATGTGCATAGCAGCTTGTATCTCCATGTGTAGTAGGCTATACGCCTGTAGGTTCTCTGCAATGCTAACTTCCCCTATCCTCAATGCATTCTGGAGGATACTTTAGTGGAGTTCCAGTCCCCCAAACTTTTTTTTTTTAAAGACTGCTCTGTAATTATCCAAACCTGTACATGAACATTTCTAACATGTTCTATTTTTGTGCTTTTACTAGTTAAAAATAGTTTGTTACTTACAGATCTTGGAAGCAGGCAGGTTCCATTTTAGCTGTGGGCATCTGAAGCCCTCCTCTGTTAATTTCCTTGATTTCTGTGCAGCTGGCTACCCAGCATTCCCCTTCTGATCTTGCACATTTGCAGTAATGCATCTGCACGGCTCTCCTTTCTTGTCTGCAAATAACGCGATATTTTGTCAGTAGGTGATTCGCAAGAACTCCTGGGATACATGACGCCGCTATCCAAGAAACCCTTACAAATCGCCTAGTGACCATGGTGTGCGCAGCCTATTGCATTAGGGTGTGTACTCCAAAGCTCAAACATATGGTAACGATCACTTACTGTGCTCATTCACAAAGGGAAGGGGCTGGTAAATTATATACTTACCGGCCTTTTCCCCCCACTCCTTTTAAAACTTCCCATGTGTGCCAGCAGCAGCAGCCTTTGGAAGAGAAGAGGAATGAGCCAGGGCAGTAGGGGCAATATGCATTGCACAAGGTAATTAGGGTGTGCCCAGGCACACCTGGCACACCCTGTGCGCACACCTATGCTGACGTAATTGCCTAGAAAGGGACGAGCGGAAGTAAAGGAGAAATAACACAAAAAAAGGTATTTCCAAGCAGAAAAAGGAGAAAAAGGTTGAGGAAAGGGAATACAATAAAGGGAAAGTGCAGAAAATGGTGAAACTTGATTTCTTCACACCCACTGTCCAAGTGACAATGGTTTCACCAGACAACAAGTAAAGAGAAGTCTACAATAGCAAGACAGAAAATTCTTACAGTATGGGAATGCTAGATTCACCATCAGCTTTTTTGTTTCCCTCACTTCCTGTCTGAGCAAACAGGACAGTAAATAAGTACAATACAACGAAAAGGTAAGCAGGACTTTTTTAGGCATGAATGCACTAAACTACACTGCTCAAAAAAATGTAAGGAACACTTTTTAATCAGAGTATAGCATCAAGTTAATTAAACCCCTGGGATATTGACCTGGTCAGTTCCGTAGTACAGGGGGTTGTTAGCCAGTTTCGGCTACTTTGGTGTCAATGAATTTAACAACAGGTGCACTAGATGGGCAACAATATGACAACCTCCAAAACAGGAAAGGTTTTACAGGTTGAGACCACTGACATTTTCTCTTGATGGTTTTTCACTAGTTTTGCATTTGGCTAGGGTCAGTGTCACTAATGGTAGCACAAGGCAATACCTGGACCCCATAGAGGTTACACATGCTGTCTAACACCTCCAGGATGGCACATCAATACATGCCATTGCCTGTAAGTTTGTTGTGTCTCCCATAACAGTCTCAAAAACAGTAAGGCGATTCCAAGAGACAGGCAGTTACTCTAGGAGAGCGGGACAGGGCCATAGAAGGTCCTTAATCCATCAGCAGGACCGGTATCTGCTTATTTGTGCAAGTAGGAACAGGATGAGCACTGCCAGAGCCCTACAAAATAACCTCCAGCAGGCCACTGGTGTGAATGTCTCTGACCAAAAAATCTGAAACATACTTCTTGAGGGTGGCCTGAGGGCCCAATGTCCTCTAGTGGGTCCTATGCTCACTGCCCAGCACTGTGGAGCTCACTTGGCATTTGCCATTATTCAGTCCATATTAGTATAGATATCCAGCATGATATTTTTCCCCATTGAGATCTGATGTATGACATATTAATGAAAACTGTTTTTTTTTTTTATTATTATACACTGCTCAAAAAAATTAAAGGAACACTTTGAAAATACATAGTTAGTCAGGTTGAAAAAAAGGACTTGTGTCTTTTTTCAACCTGACTAACTATATATTTTCAAAGTGTTCCTTTAATTTTTTTGGGCAGTGTATAATAATAAAAAAAAAAACAGTTTTCATTAATATGTCATTTAAAATCACATATGAACTGTTCACAATATGAAATGTTTACATCATAGGATAAAGTGTCTCTCTGTTACTTTCGCTACGTGTTTCATCATGTTTTAGCGGACATTGGCTTTTTCAGGAGGCGTGTTGCTGACAAAGATATGCCATCAAGATAAAAAGACCACAATAACTTAATCAAAAATGTTTATACACTTCCTTTGTTATGACCAAGGTTTACCTCAACCAACAGTACCAGGGTAGTATAAAGTGACTGTAGGAGATACACACAAGACCAAAAAAGGTCTATTTTTATAGGAGGGCCTAGAGGGGTGACAAATTTTTCTGTGTCATCCAGCCGATATTGAGAAATTAAAAAGTGGAATGGCAGAAGCTGCTACTTTGGCGACCACATGGCTCCTCCCAGATTGGCTTTACACATGTGGTATGCCCATACTCGAAGGAGGATCAGAATTGTAAGTATGCCTATGCAGTGTGTGAGGAATAACTTGTTAATATGACAACTTTGTGAAAAATAAACTCTTTTTATATACAAAAGAAATCTTGTGACAAAAATTACAACTTCAAAAAACACGCCATTCCTCTTACTATATACCTTGGACTGTCTACTTTGCAGAAATTTTGTATTTATAGTGTCCTGTTGTTTATGGGTCTCAAGAACTGAGACAGTACATCAGAATTGATACATTTTCAAATATACAGTGTCTCACAAAAGTGAGTACACCCGTCACATTTTTGTAATTATTTTATTATAACTTTTCATGTGACAACACTGAAGAAATTACACTTTGCTACAATGTAAAGTAGTGAGTGTACAACTTGTATAACAGTGTAAATTTGCTGTCCCCTTAAAATAACTCAACGCACAGCCATTAATGTCTAAACCGCAGGCAACCAAAGTTTTCCCTTCCCAGTGTCATGTGACTTATTAGTGTTGCAAGGCCTCGGGTTTAAATGGGGAGCAGGTGTGTTAAATTTGTTGTTATCGCTCTCCATCACTCATACTGGTCACTGGAAGTTCAACATGGCACCTGATTGCAAAGAACTCTCTGAGGATCTGAAAAAAATAATTGTTTCTCTACATATTAATGATGGCCTAGGCTGTAAGAAGATTGCCAAGACCCTGAAACTGAGCTGTGACATAGTGGCCAAGAGCATACAGAGGTTTAACAGGACAGGTTCCACTCAGAACAGGCCTCTCCATGGTTGACTAAAGAAGTTGAGTGCACATGCTCAATGTCATATCCAGAGGTTGTCTTTGGGAAATATACATATGATTGCAGCAGAGGTTGAAGGGGTGGGGGTCAGACTGTCAGTGCTCAGACCATACGCCGCACACTGCATCAAATTTGTCTGCATGGTTGTCATCCCAGAAAAAAAGCCTCTTCTATAGATGTTGCACAAGAAAGCCTGCCAACAGTTTGCTGAAGAAAAGCAGACTAAGGATATGGATTACTGGAACTATGTCCTGTGGTCTGATGAGACCAAGACAAACATATTTGTTTCAGATGGTGAAACGCGTGTGTGGCGGTAACCAGGTGAAGAGTTCAAAGACAAATTTGTCTTGCCTGCAGTCCAGCATGGTGGTGGAAGTGTCATGGTCTGGCATGAGTGCTGCTGGCACTGAGGAGCTGCAGTTCATTGAAGGAACCATGAATGCCAACATGTACTGTGACATACTGAAGCAGAGCATGATCCCCTCCCTTCAGATACTGGGCCGCAGGGCAGTATTCCAACATGATAACAACCCCAAACACACCTTCAAGACGACCACTGCCTTGCTAAAGAAGCTGAGGGTAAAGGTGATGGACTGGCCAAGCATGTCACCAGACCCAAACCCTATTGAGCATCTGTGGGGCATCCTCAAACGGAAGGTGGAGGAGTGCAAGGTCTCTAACATCCACCAGCTCCATGATGTCAAAATGGAGGAGTGGAAAAGGACTCCAGTGGTAACCTGTGAAGCTCTGATGAACTCCATGAACAGGGGTTAATACAGCGCAGGAAAATAATGGTAGCCACACAAAATATTCACACTTTGGACCCAATTTGGACATTTTCACTTAGAGGTGTACTCACTTTTGTTGCCAGCGGTTTTGACATTTATGGCTGTGTGTTATTTTGAGGGGACAGCAAATGTACACTGTTATACAAGCTGTACACTCACTACTTTACATTGTAGCAAAGTGTAATTTCTGCAGTGTTTTCACATGAAAAGATCTAATAAAATAAATTGTACAAAAATGTAAAGGGTGTACTTACTTTTGTGCAACTTTTACACACACACTAAATAATATACACTGATTTTTTTTTTTTTTTTTTACAAAAGACATTTTTTAGCAGAACACATATTCCAGGAATAACATGCACAATTTAATGTATATGAAAGTTATACCGATCACACATGTAAAAGAGTTGCTTACTTAGAAAAAAAAAATGTAAAAAGGTAATTTTATATCTTGCTGGGTATACATGACACTTTGTCGTTAAATTGGCTATTTACTTAATTAGATTATAGTATGTGTCATTTTTCTTACAAGACTTTGTATGAAGAAAATGTCCTACTCTCCCATTAACAAGACTTCTGTGATGTAATCCAGCCCTCTATCTCACACATTTCCCTTTAAATTTAATTTAAATTACATTAATTGTCCTTTCATAACATTCCCTCCTGCAATGTAATTGCACCAGCCTTTTCTCTTACATATTTAATTGAGAAATCATGTAATTAGGGCGTTGGATGCAGCTTAGGGAAAATCTGCTAGGTTCTCCCGCTCCGGTGTTTGAGCCTTACTTTTCCTGCCTACAGACTTCCAAATTGGATCAATGTAGACTGCTGTTTTGGTGTGCCAGAAACAGTCAATGAGGAACTTTAGTTACAGTGAAAATGTGTTTTTAGTTTATCCCAGGGGTACACTCTGCCTGCTTTGTAAAGTCGGGTTCTTTGTCAAGGCTGCAACTGACTTAAAATCAACTTAGATGGTCCATCAGTGCTTAATCAATCATAGCCAACCTGAACCTGAACTCATTTAACCTCCAGCACTTGTACTAAACAACTTAGGTGCATGAAACTGCCCATGCCAGGTGCTGGAGGTGTAAGTAGCATTTGCTTGCCCACAAGCTAAATCAGGAGGGCAGGATGTCTGGGTTAATAATTAGGGGAAGTTACTTCCCTGACATTCAGATGGATTTTACAGAAGCAGTGAATGGATCAACGAGTGACTCCATTGACCCCTGAGATTAAAGCCTGGTACACACTATGAGCTAGATTCACGTAGCTTTTACGTCAATAAATACGCCGCTTAAGTCAGAAGATGCGCCGTCGTATCTATGCGTGCTATTCACGGAGCTATATTCGCCTGAATATCAGCTTCCTCCGGCCAACGTAAGTGTTAGTACGCCGTCGTATCTAGGGTGCATATTTACGCTGGCCGCTAGGGGCGCTTCCGTAGATTTACGCATAGAATATGTAAATGACCTAGATACACCCATTCACGAATGTACTTGCGCCCGCTACGCCGTTTACGTAAGGCTTACGTCCGGCGTAACCTTACCCCTGCTATATGAGGCGCAGCCAATGTTAAAGTATTGACGTCGGAACAGCCGTCAAATTTTACGTCGTTTACGTAAGTGGTACGTGAATGGGGCTGTGCGTAGGTTACGTTCACGTCGAAAGCATTGAGCCGACGTATCTTAGGGAGTATATGCGACGTGACTCTGAGCATGCGCGCGCATGCGCCGTTCGTTCAAGAAAACATTTACATGGGGTCACGGCTAATTTGTATACAACACGCCCACTACCTTCCACATTTAAATAAGGCGGGCTTACGCCTGCCTAGTTACACTAGGCCGGCGCAATGTACGGCGCCAGATCTTTGTGAATAATGGTCTGGGCACCCTATTTTACGTCGGCGTATCGCATATGAGATGCGCTACGCCGGCCAAAATATACGCCGAGCTACGTGAATCTAGCTCTATGAGTTTTTTTTTTACGTTCAACCCGCTGTCAGCTCCAGTCAGAGCCGCTGTATTAATGATCCGACGTTAGTACAGTGGTCTCCTCTGCTGAGCAGTTGTGTTCTGACAGTGGGATGGCTCTGGTCAGCGCTCTCAGCCATTAGCTGAAAGCGCTGATCAGGAGAAGGTTGGCTACTGGTTTTCCAGCATGCTCGTCCAACAGAAGCCAGTTAAACGAATGGCTTCTGTTGGACTGGCTGCAATACACATGGGCCGAAGGTCTTTTTTGTTTTATTGAACTGGCCAATGTCACCCGGCATTCAGCCCGTGTGTATGGGGCTTAAGGAAAAAAAGCACCCCACTACCTAAAGGATATCTAAACTTAAAGCCTAACTCCAGGATCCCTGAGAATGAGAGTGGGCACCAAGGATATAATGTGGGTATGGGCATGTGGGGAAATGTTGCCATCTCCCATTGTCCAACCCACAGGTAAGGGGAGAAGCCTACATCCCCACTAGTCAGCTCTAAAGTAGATGGAACCCTAAAAAAAATTGATCCTGTTTCTTAAACCACTTCAATACAGGGCACTTCCTGCCCAAGCCAAATTTTAGCTTTCAGCGCTGTCGCTTGCGTAGACATGCAACACTTTTATAATTTTGTTCCCACAAATAGAACTTTCTTTTGGTGGTATTTGATCACCACTGGGGTTTAAAAAAATTTGCTAAGCAAAAAAAGACCGAACATTTGGAAAAACATTTTGTAAATAATTATGTTTTCTCCTTCACTTATGGGCACTGATGAGGCTGCACTGACAGACACTGATGGGGTGGCACCAATGAGGTATCACCGATGAGGTGGCACTGATGGGCACAGATGATGGGCACTAATATGTAGCACTGATGGGCACTGATAGGCAGCACTGATGGGCACTGATAGGTTGCACTGGTATGCATCACTGATGGGCATTGATAGGCGGCACTGATGGGCACTCATAGGTGGCACTAGGCACTGATAGGTGACACCAATGGGCACTGATAGGTGACACCAATTGGCACTAAAAGGCTGTACCGTTGGGTACTTATGGGTGGCACTGATGGGCAATCATAGGCAGCACTGATAGGCACTGATGTGCACTGATGGGCACTGATGGATACTGATAGATGGCACTGATGGACACTGATAGATGGCACTGATGGACACTGATAGATGGCACTGATAGGCATCACTGATGAGGAGGCACTGGCTGGCATTATTGATGGGCAATGATTGGCATCATTTATGGTACTGATTGGCATCCCTGGTGGTCATGGGTTTGCATACCTGGTGGTCATAGGTGGGCATCCCTGGTGGTCCTGGGTGGTATCACTGGTAGTCCTGGGTAGGCATGCTCGGGGGGCTGTACCGATAATCAATCAGTACAGACCCCCCCCCCAGTCAGGAGAGCAGCCTATCAGCTCTCCTCTGTCTTGTCTGACACGATAGAGGAAAACAGGATACAAGCCCTGTTTACACTGTGATCAGCTGTGATTGGACACAGCTGATCACGTGGTAAAGAGCCTCTGTCAGAGGCTCTTTACCCAGGTCGGAGTTGCGGTGTGTCAGACTGACACATCACGCCACTGATAGCCACACTGCATGCCCCTGCGAGCGAGTGCTGGCTTGTTATCCTGCTAGACGTCATATGACGCCCAGTCAGAATAACTAAACCACTTCCCGGCCATCATTCTGCTATATGCCGGGCGGGAAGTGGTTAAAGCATAAATAACAGCACTGGGCTTGTACTGTGTAATTTGTCCCTTTCTATCATCTAAAATACCTAGCTGATCCTCCCTGGTGCTGCCCTTCCCTCTGTAAACTGACCACGCTTATCATGGCTGCTGAGCCCTGATACCATGATCAGTTTATGTGCCTCCGTCAGCCTGCTGTCTCTCTTTTCTCCCCCTCACCCCCTCCCTGCCTGTCAGCTAGTTTCAGTGCCGCTCCATCCCTCCTGCTGCTATAATAAATGTGTTTTGTTAATAGAATCCCCTTTGTTACATTATGTTATGTGCCCCAGTGTATGTACTTTATAAAAAATATGTAGATGTATACCTTTTTTCAGAGCACCGTTCACGTGACCACCCGCTGCTCTCCCCTTCTCCTCCCCTCCTCCTGGCTGATGTCAGTGGGAGATTCTCACCCCCTACCACTGTAGTTCTTAGATCAGGGAAGATAGCGGAAGGCGGTCATATGAGCGCGGAGCAGCGTTCTGGAATAAGGTATACAGCTAAATATTTTTTATAAAGCACATACACTGGGGCACATAACTTAATGGAACAAAGGGGATTCCATTAAGTAAACAAGGTTGCTTTACAACCACCTTAACTTCAGCCTTGCAGCATGAGTGACGTCATGCACTGGGGTGAGTATAACAGTGGGGGCCCTTGAAAACAGTCCCAGTTTCCTATGCTGTCCCCTGGGAAAATTAATTACCCATCCCTGCTGCATACGGATGGCCATTAGAACTTTTAAAACATCATCTATTGAAAATGTTGAGTCTCGAAGTTCAATGCCGTTTCAAAGGCACACACAATTTTAAGACTTTATATGTTGGGTAACTGTTTACTAGGCGCAACCTAATCTTTTAAATTTTACAAAAATTGGGTACTATATTGCATTTGTGTGCAAAAAAATGGATGCTAGTGTTTTTTTTGTTGCTGAAAATTTGCACTTGATGAACAGTTGCTCCAATATCTTGTGACATAAAAGACTTAACTCTACCACCATCTTTTTCTCCGGGGTGCTTTCCGAAAATGTATACTGTTTGTGGGTTTTAAAGGATAAGTTCACCTTTCTTAACATGTTAGATGTTAACACCCATCTTTAGGGTGTAACATCTAGCATGTTCATCATTTTTTGCCTTGCAAAACAATGTGCATTGATTTTTTGTTTTGTTAAAAAGTGTATATATTCAGGCCTAAATTTATGTTTTTAATCTGTCAAATAAAAAATACTAAAAGTGCTTTAACAGCATAGGTGTTAAACTTATTCCCTAGCCCCACTGATTTAAGAAAGAGTTAGCCCCGCCCCAAAACACGTAACCATGCCCCTACCTACGTGACGTCACTTCAAGAGCCACGTGTGTTCCACAACGACTAACTTCCTGTCTTCCTGTGCTGTCCAAAGCTTCCTATGACACCTACAGCACCCTAGCTGCTGTGGAACCCAGCCTGGCCTTCCTGATTCTGGAGAAGCTGAGAGGCTGATGGAGCAGTGTGAGGCCAATTTGTTCATGTTACCACTAGGCACCTATTCACCTACATCTGTGAGTTGCCAATACTAAAGTATGTCTTCCTTTTCTCTACTGCTACACTTAGTTTGCTGCCTCTGGTGGTCTTCTTTTACTTTACAGCCCAGATGCCAATATTCCTTTGAGGAAGCATGTCCTGCTGTGTAAGCTTCCAATGGACCATTTAAATGTTTTTAATAACCACTACACTTAGTTACGCCATCTGCTGTCTATATTTAAACTCTGTCCAGGATCGCAGCTAAATCTTAAATTTACATAAAATATTGCTATGAATGAAACACAGAAACCCTTTTTATAATAAGGGCTTCTTGAATGACTACTAGGGAATTACAGAAGACAGGATCAAGGGGCCAGATTCACAGAAGAGATACGACGGCGTTTCTCTGAAACGCCGTCGTATCTCTCAGAGTATCTATGCGACTGATTCATAGAATCAGTTCCGCATAGATAGCCCTTAGATCCGACAGGTGTAATTGACTTACACCGTCGGATCTTAGGATGCAGTACCTCGGCCGCCGCTGGGTGGAGTTTGCGTCGTATTCCAGCGTCGGGTATGCAAATTAGCAGTTACGGCGATCCACAAAGGTTTTTCCCGTCGTTACATCGGCGCAAGTCTTAGTTTCCCGTCGAAAAATTAGGGGTACTTTAACATGGTGTAAAATTACTCCACCATGTTAAATTATGCCCGTCGTTCCCGCGTCGCTTTTTAATTTTTTGTTTTTCCCGGCTTAAGTACGTTACGCACGTCGCGATTCACAAACACGTCGCGCCGCCGTAATTTCGCGCAAAGCACGTCAGGAAAATTGCGAACGGAGCATGCACAGTACATCCGGCGCGGGAGCCCGCCTAATTTAAATGGTACCCGCCCCATTTGAATTGGGTGGGCTTGTGCCGGACGTTTTTACGATACACCGCCGCAAGTTTACAGGTAAGTGCTTTGTGGATCGGGCACTAACACTGAAAACTTGCGGCGGTGTAACGTAAACGGACTACGTTACACGGCCGCAATTCTATGTGAATCTGGCCCAAGGTGTATAGTTTAACTTTCTCTGTAGAGGTTTAAGGACTTAAAGTTTGATGAAGTAAAATGTTTCTTTATACCTATAAGATATTCTCCATGCTGTAAATAAAATATTAATAATAATTAATCTATAAAAAGCAATAGAATGTAGGTAGAGATGGGAAGACATTCACTTATTATTGAATATTTTGGATGGATTGATTATTAGCTAAAATTTCTCATGCAGGATTCACAAGAACACGTTACTGACCTGGTTTGAGCTATCCACCTTAATGCTGACAGCATGACATGTATTTCTGAGAATATTTTACTTCTAAGAAAAATGTATTACACATAAATCCGCTAGCTACTGGTTTAAGTATAATAGATCAGTCATGTATTACTTTAATAGGTTTAAAACATCACTGTGTCACATCCTGGACAGTGGAAGGTATTTGAGGCTGATTCTTGATGGTAGCAGTCTAGGTAAGATCTGAGGCTCCAGAACTATAAAATTGATCAATTGTGTGTAATCCATCTTTTATCTTCTTATGGTTTCATTTAGTTAACAACATTGTGGTGTTTTTGGCTATATGAAGTGTATGACAATAATATGTTAAAAGCTAGAATTTCCTACCGTATTTTGGGAATGTAATGTCTTAAGCCCTGTACACACGATCGGTCCATCCGATGAGAACGGTCTGATGGACTGTTTTCATCGGTTAACCGATGAAGCTGACTGATGGGCAGTCGTGCCTACACACCATCGGTTAAAAAAACGATCGTGTCAGAACGCGGTGATGTAAAACACAACGACGTGCTGAAAAAAATGAAGTTCAATGCTTCAATGCTTCCAAGCATGCGTCGACTTGATTCTGAGCATGTGTGGATTTTTAACCGATGGTCGTGCCTACTAACGATCGTTTTTTTTCTATCGGTTCGGAAGCCATCAGTTAAATTTAAAACAAGTTGGCTTTTTTTTAACCGATGGATAAATAACCGATGGCGTCCACACACGATCCTTTTGGACCGATGAAAACGGTCCATCAGAACGTTCTCATCGGTTTAACCGATTGTGTGTACGCGGCCTTGGACTTTTTCTTTTCATACAGTGCCTTGAAAAAGTATTCACACCCCTTTTCACACCCCACCCATTTTTGACATTTTGCCATGTTACAACCAAAAACATAAATGTATTTTTTGGGGGTTTTATGTGATAGACCAACACAAAGTGGCACATAATTGTGAAGTGGAAGTAAAATGATAAATGTTTTTCAAAATTATTTACAAATAAATATCTAAACCCCAAACCAATCTAGCAATAGACAGAAGGCTTGTTTTTATAGCAAGCACGGAACGTTAACAGATCCAATACAACCAGACCCTATGTCTTAATTGTTACTTATTTTGTCGATTTTTTTATTTAATTTGTGCCATAGTTAGATACTTGCGTTTGTTCTGACCACAAATGTTTTACCATTGATTGCAACTATCAATATGCTTTACCAACTCTCTGTTCAACAATGTTGTAAACCTACACTCTTTTTTCCACTAATAAAATATTGTGGAAAAAAATATCTAAAAAGTGTGGCGTGCATTTGTATTCAGCCCCCTTTTTCTCTGATACACCTAGCTAAATTCTAGGGGAACACATTGCCTTCAGAAGTCGAAAAATAAGTAAATAGTATAAATACAGCTGTTCTGTGAAGCCCTCAGAGGTTTGTTAGAGAACCTTAGTGAACAAACAGCATCATGAAGGCTAAGGAACACACCAGACAGGTCAGGAATAAAGTTGTGGAGAAGTTTAAAGCAGGGTTAGGTTATAAAAAAAATATTTGAACATCTAACGGAGCACTGTTCAATCCATCATCAGAAAATGGAAAGAGCATAGCACAACTACAAACTTACCAAGACATGGCCGTCCACCTAAAATGACAGTCTGGACAAGGAAAACATTAATCAGAGAAACAGCCAAGAGGCCCATGGTAACTCTGGAGGAACTGCAGAGATCCACAGCTCAGGTGGGAGAATATGTCCACAGGACAATTATTAGTCATGCACTTCACAAATCTGGGCTTTATGGAAGAGTGGCAAGAAGGTTATTGTTGAGAAAAAGCCATAAGAAGTCCTGTTTGCAGTTTGTGAGAAGCCATTGGGAGGGGGAAGCAAATAAGTGAAAGAAGGTGCTCTGGTCAGATGAGACCAAAATTGAACTTTTTGGCCTAAAAGCAAAACGCTATGGCCCAGATTCTCATAGAATCGCGCAAAACTGCGGCGGCGTAACGTATGTCATTTACGTTATGCCGCCGCAAGTTTTACAGGCAAGTGCTTTATTCACAAAGAACTTGCCTGTAAAGTTGCGGCGGCGTAGCGTAAATCCCCCGGCGCAAGCCCGTCTAATTCAAATGATACGGGTAGGGGGCGTGGAGCATTTAAATTAGGCGCGTTCCCGCGCCGAACGTATTGCGCATGCGCCGTCCCTAAAATTTCCCGACGTGCATTGCGCTAAATGACGTCGCAAGGATGTCATTGGTTTTGACATGAGCGTAAATGGCGTCCAGCCCCATTCACGGACGACTTACGCAAACAACGTACATTTTTTAATTTTGACGCGGGAACGACGGCCATACTTAACATTGGTTGCCCCTCATAAAGCAGGGGCAACTTTACGCATCGCAAATCTAACATAAACGTTGTATCTTCACTGCGTTGACCACGCGTACGTTCGGGAATTCGCGTATTTTGCTAATTTGCATACTCTTCTAAGAATCAGTCGCATAGATACGACGGCCCAGATTAGGACTTACGATGGCGCACATTGCATTGCGCACACTGAACATCACCCTGAACACACCACGTGAAACATTGTGGTGGCAGCATTATGTTGTGGGGATGCTTTTCTTCAGCAGGGACAGGGAAGCTGGTCAGAGCTGATGGGAATATGGATGGAGCCAAACACAGGGCAATCTTAGAAGAACATCTGATAGAGTTTGCAAAAGACTTGAGACTGGGACGGAGGTTCATCTTCCAGCAGGACAACGATCCTAAACAAACAGCCAGAGCTAAAATGGAATTGTAGATCAAAGCATATTCATGTGTTGACCCAGTCAAAGTCCAGACCTAAATCCAATTGAGAATCTGTGCCAAGACTTGAAAATTGCTGTTCACAGACATTCTCCATTTAATCTGACAGAGCTTGAGTTATTTTGCAGAAGAATGGGCAAAAATGTCACTCTCTAGATGTGCAAAACTCGTAGAAACATACCCAAAAAAGACTTGCAGCTGTAATTGTAGTGAAAGGTGGTTCTACAAAGTATTGACTCAGGGGGGCTGAATACAAATGCATTCCACACTTTTCCCATATTTATTTGCAAAAAAAATTGAATACCATTTATCATTTTCTTCCACTTCACAATTACGTGCCACTTTGTGTTGCTCTATCACCTGAAATCCCAATAAAATAAGTTTATGTTTTTGGTTGTAACATGACAAAATGTGGAAAATTTCAAAGGGTATGAATACTTTTTCAAGGCACTGTATGAGAAAATAAAATTCAATATTCAGACGTCATTACACTGTTTCCTTCACCATATATCATTTTTCCTGCATTGTTGTCATCAAATAGTTACACATTTTTGAGGTATTGGAACCTGAAGGTAGATCAGCAATGGGAATGGGCAGCTACGTTGCGGCACTGACAAATGACTAGATAATGAGGATGTAACATACAAGAACTGCTGGTTTGGGTGTATTTTGGATGCTGATTTGTGCTCTCTGGAGAAAAGCTGCAAGAACAAATATCCATAAAACCAACAAGGCAAAAGCATAGACTACGATATATTACAATTTCAAAAAAGAAAAAAGCTAATTTTAGCTGGGTACTCTACATGCATAATAACATGTTGCACTGAGCTTTTATGGGTAATCTGGGATTACTGCCTATAATAATGTTCATACAGTGAAAAGCATCATATCATTTGTAACTGCTGACAGGAGAATATAAAGACCTAAAAGCAGTGAGTATAGCTGTTTTAGAGGTTTATGTATAATACTTGGGGTGCGCATTAGAGGTTTATGTATAATACTTGGGGTGTGCATACACATAGTAGTCCATGCAAGCATTATCTAACTACCTTCCAAGACCTTCGAACAAAAGTGTTTCATGAATAGGAACGTCTGTCCTTGACTGAAAGATGTTCTTTATGTGAATAGAGTTATGGAGGAAGATGTCCTCCTACCCAGGGGAGGGCTGGCAGCCTTAGGCCTGGGGGGCAAGTCCAGTCAAGTGGCCCATAGAGCGTGGAAAAGTGATGGATCGAGGAAAACAGTCTAAGATTTTTCATGATCACAAGAGTCCGCACAGAGGCCCCCCTTACATCAGAGTCTGCACAGAGGCCCCCCTTACCTTAGAGTCCACACAGAGGCCCCCCTTACCTCAGAGTCCGCACAGAGGCCCCCCTTACATCAGAGTCCGCACAGAGGCCCCCTTACATCAGAGTCCGCACAGAGGCCCCCTTACATCAGAGTCCGCACAGAGGCCCCCCTTACATCAGAGTCCGCACAGAGGCCCCCCTTACATCAGAGTCCGCACAGAGCCTCCCCTTACATCAGAGTCTGCACAAAGCCTCCCCTTACATCAGAGTCTGCACAGACCCCATATACATCAGATCTGATGTAAGAGGTGTTCTGGGAAACTTGATTTATGGGTGCATGCTGTGGACTATTGTGTAAAGAGGGTCTCTGCTCACCAAAGCATGCCTCCCTCCCCTTTAACAAAGTCCACAGAGCACCCCTTTTTATACACTGGGAGGCAGGAGAGACTAGAGAAGGTGAGCTTACCAGGATGGAGTCGCAGGCAGGCTGTCTGATGCTTTTTTGGGTTCAAACTTCCTGTTCAGTGGCCACATATGCCCGGGGAGTGTGGGCAGGGCTGACTCAGAAGGAGGAGGAGCAGATGAGTTCTATCTCTCCTCGTGTCTGTGCAGAGAGAGAGGGGGATGTCAGCGCTGGTGTGCGCTGAGGCTGAGCTATGTGTGAGAAGAGACATAGCTCAGCTCTGCAGCCATCTACCTTGGAGCTGACACAGGCACGGCTGCACAGTGGGAGGTGAAAAGCGGCCGTGACCTGTGTTAACAGAGCTCCAGCAGGCATATTCCTGCTCTTCAAAAACAGCATTTGGTAAGGGTGGCCGGTGGCTGTGCATAGTGTCACCAGCCCGGGGGGAGATTTCCACCCTGCCCCCCCTGTCAGCCCTCCCCTGCTCCTACCACTCATGTCATAGGGGAGCATTAATGATTGGAGCAGGATTTCCACCTTGCCTGAGTGATTGATAGTCATAACCTTCTATAGGCATACAGTACTGTGAAAAAGTTTTAGGCAGGTATGAAGAAATGCTGTAAGAATGCTTTCAAATATATATATATTTTAATTGTTTATTTTTATTAATTTACAAAAATTTAAAGGGAGCGAACAGTAGAAAAATCTAAATCAAATCAATATTTGGTATGACTACCATTTGACTTCAAACCAGCATCAGTTCTTACACTTGCACACTTTGTACAGTTGCACAAAGTCAGGGATTTTGTAGGATTTGAGTCAGTTGTATTGATTAGTTAATTATACCAAGCAGGTGCTAATGATCATCAATTTTATATGTAGGTTGAAACACAGTAATTAACTGAAAATAAAACAGCCCTATAGGAGGCTTAAAACTGGGTGAGGAACAGCCAAACTCTGTTACAAAGGAGAAGTTGTGTAATGCCGCGTACACACGATCGGAAAATCCAACAAGAAATCCGTGGATTTTTTTCTGACAAAATTTCGGCTCAAACTTGTCTTGCACACACACGGTCACACCAAATTCCAACCATCAAGAACTTGGTGACGTACAACACTACGACGAGCCAAGAAAAATTAAGTTCAATGCTTCCGAGCATGCGTTGACTTGAATCCGAGCATGCGTAGGATTTTTCTCTGTCGTAATAGCATACAGATGACTGGAATTTCCTCCAAGAACTTTTCCTGTCTGAAAAATTGAGAACCAGCTCTCAATTTTTTTCTTGGCGGAAATTCTGACAGAAAAATTTCGATGGAGCCTACACACGGTTGGAATTTCCGACCAAAAGCTCACATCGGACTTTTCCTGTCGGAATTTCTGATCTTGTGTATGCGACATTAGACAGTTTCAAGTTATACACCATGGCAAGACTAAGCACAGCAACAACAAGACACAAGGTAGTTATACTGCATCGGCAAGGTCTTTGCCAGACAAAGATTTCAAAGAAGACTGGGGCTTCAAGATGTGCTGTCCAAGCTCTTTTGAAGAAGCACAAAGAAACGGGCAACGTTGAGGACCATAGAAGCAGTGGTGGGCAAGAAAACTTTATGCAGCAGATGAAAGACACATCATGCTTACGTCCCTTCAATATCGGAAGATGTCCAACGGCACAGAAATGGGTACACCTAGGTACACCCATCTACTATACTTTACTGCTTTGATTTGGATTTCTTTTCTGTTCATTCACTTTCCATTCTCCATTGTGTTAATTAATAAAATTAAGATAAAAAAAGGTGTTTAACACTTTTTTTTCTGAAAGCATTTTTAATTTACAGCATTTTTTCACACATGCTTAAAACTTCTGCACGGTAGTGTAAAATATCACTCTAGCTGGCCAGAACCATTTAAAATGGGAGACCATTTTGTGTCTATGGATAACTTTAAAGCCCAACTGCAGGCCTTTTTTGCTTAATTTGGTCCTTGGCCTCCTGCTGCACTACTGACAAACCAATTCAGTGCAGCCCCCTCCACCTTTCCCTGCACTAATCTCTTTTCATTGCAAAATGTCCTCAGTATTCCAGGTTGAATGACACCCAGTTTCACTCACTGTGTAGTAGTGCAGAGAGCAGCATTGACGTCATCATGCATTCTGTTTTACTGAGGACAGCATGGCCCAGAGAATAGAAAAAAGATAAGACATGCCTGAAAAGTTCATTGAAGCAAAAAAAAAAGCCTAATATACAGCTTGTGAAGACAACATGGAAGGAGGTGTGCTGAACTGGTTATTGCGCATAGGCTAAGGTTGATTATTGCATACTGGAGTTTATAGTAGACACTCACAGACCTATCTTCAGACTTTATGAGGTTGATTTACTAATAACAAATAAGCTGTTCACCTTGCAAGGTAGTCAGGTCTTGTACCCACATACTATGTGATGTCAGCACATAAACATTGTCGAGACCCTCCGGGAGTCTAGTCTATAGCGGCTTTTTACTATACATGTGTCATTTAGAATTATCTATGTGAGTATATGTTATAAATCTTGTTTTAATAAAAATACTGCAGAGAGCATTAGATTTGTCCTTTATTGTGTTTAACGGTGGGATACGTGATCCTCTCTGGGGGAATCATTTGACTTGGAATTTAGTTTGGAAATGGTTGGGATCTAAATGTTGGAAGATTCAGAAGATTGACCAATGTATGCCTAGATGTTCTATTCAAGGAACCATCTGGAGTTTGAGCTTTTATGACCTCCTATAGCATAGAGGTCAGTGTTTCTCTTGAGCATATAATAAGAGCACAGTGTGGAGATGGAAGGAGTGGGAGCATTAGCTTGTGGCTTCACAATTTTTTTAACCAGAATGATTATGTTTTTCTCACTGACTTTTTTTTACACATTGGATTTTATGGTGGATGGTGTAGATTTTTTTTTAAATTCCTCTATTTTCAAGTAGAAAAGACAGTACGGCTGTCGACCGGTACAAAATACATACAGCGTCAGCATCTAGTATAGGTCACACAAAGAGATAAAAAACAAGAAGGGGGTCGCCAAACTAAATTGACATAAATGAAAATTTTGTGAATGTTCGTACATAAAATGCACTACTGCGCTGACTTCAAAAAAAAAAAAAAAAAATTTGAAATCACCTATATAATGTGATTAACCTACAAGTGTCAGTCATATAGTTATACAACTAGTTATCAGAAAATATGAGACCCTCACGTCAGTGAGTAAATCTCTACTTTGTGATCCTCCTTAATTAACTTAATGTTCCTAATTGCACAAACTCAGTCAAACTCAATCAACATAAGAAGCGCAAATGCGCTAACAATAAATGTGTGGTAACAAATACAAAGAAAAAAATATATATATATAAAGTCCAATGTGATCATGCACTGTTGCAATATCCTCAAAGTGTGTTTCCAAACGTGAGGAAAATGGTGCCTTGCCGCAAAATTCGTGACTATTTCCACATTTGGAAACCAAGGACCCAGAGTATGGAGGAAGAATGGAGAGGCACACACTGCAAGATGCTTGAAGTCCGTGCTTCCTTCTGCAGATGAGCTCTATGGGGATGCTGACTTTATTTTCCAGCAGGACTTGGACTTGGCACCTGCCCACTTTGCCAAAAGCACCAAAACCTGGTTCAATGAAAGTAGGATTACTGTGCTTGATTGGCCAGCAAACTCACCTGACCTGAACCCCATAGAGAATCTGTGGGGCATTGCCAAGTGAAAGATGAGAGACATGAGACCAAACAATGCAGAAGAGCTGAAGGCCGCTATTGACGCATCCTGGTCTTCCATAACACCTCAGCAGTGCCACAGGATGATAGCTTCCATGCTACGCCACATTGAGGCAGTAATTTCTGCAAAAGGGGCCCAAACCAAGTACTGTACTGAGTACATATGCATGCTTCTACTTTTCAGAGGTCCGATATTGTGTACAATCCTTGTTTTATTGATTTCATGTAATATTCTAATTTTCTTAGATTTTCATGAGCTGTAAGCCATAATCATCACAATTATGACAAATCACGGCTTGAACTATCTTGCTTTGCATGTAATGAGTCTATCTCATGTATTAGTATCACCTTTTAACATGCATTAGTGAAATAAATGAACTTTTGCACAATATTTCGAGTATGTACCTGTAAATAGCTTGCAATTCCTAATACACTCATGTAGACTCCCATACACCATCCAATCTGATCAGACCGATCTTATACATTGCATATACTGACTCCTAAGTTGTCATGACCAATAAAGCCATCTTGGCTCACAATAATGAATGAATACCCAAAAAGTAAAGAAAATTAGCTAGATACGGCGATCCACGAACGTACGCCCGGCCGGCGCATTTTTTTACGTCGTTTCCGTAAGGCTTTTTTCGGCGTATAGTTACCCCTGCTATATGAGGCGTACTCAATGTTAAGTATGGCCGTCGTTCCCGCGCCGAAATTTGTAAATTTTACGTCGTTTGCGTATGTTGTTCGCGAATATGGCTTTGCATAGAATGACGTTCACGTCGTAAGCATTGGCTTGTTGCGGGTTAATTTCGAGCATGCGCACTGGGAAACCCCCACGGACGGCGCATGCGCCGTTCAGAAAAAACGTCAATTACGTTGGGTCAAGTAACATTAACATAAAACACGCCCACATCTTTACCATTTGAATTGCGCGCCCTTACGCCGGCAGATTAACGCTACGCCGCCGTAACTTTAGAGGCAAGTGCTTTGTGAATACAGCACTTGCCTCTCAAAGTAGCAGCGGCGTAGCGTAAAAACGATACGCTACGCCTGCCTAAAACTACGACGATCTACGTGGATCTGGCCCATAGTGTTTTGATTTATGTCATTTGGAGTTTTGAGCAGCTTTTCATTAACATTTAATTTTATTCTTTATTTTATTGATGAAAATTTCACATTAATTGGGCGCAGTGTCATCACAATTTAATTAAACTGAGTAAAACCAAAAATGTATAATTTGGTATAGTGATGTGACGATTTATAGAAGGATTGAAGAAAATAAATGTACTTTGTTGAACATTTATACATTACACTACAGTATAAATACATGAATATGCAGAAATTAGGATTCAAGGTAAAAAGACCTTTATTGTAAAAGTATTAAATATATATTATACATTATTCACTGATAAATACTTTCCTGGAAGGAACATTACAATATTTTGACAGTGCAGAAAAATTTCCCTCCTTTCTCTGAGATGAAGCTATCAGATCAGAGCCATCAATACCTTGTGTAAAGTCAACAATTTTTAGAACACATGTTTTTACTCGTAGAAGACTGAAATATCCAATTTTTGGATGAATTTCCTTTTCATCTGTAGACAGCTTGACAATTCTGTCTTACAAAGAGTGATAGTCTGAATGCTTGTACATAATGTCATAATTGTAAATAAAGCCTAAAGCTGGCTCCTTGTGATAGAAAATGGTCTTCTATTTGGAGGTAGGATGAAGAAATGAGAGAGCATCCAAGCCTGGTCCTCGCCATAATAATGGGCAATATGTTTCAAAGTAACGGCTCTGAAGTTTGCTTGTATGTCTTAGCAAATTTCATTACCCTGGTCTTCTACAAACTACTCAGCCTTAAAGTGATACTAAAGTCTCATTTTTTTTTGTTAAAAATAACAAGCGTGCTATACTTAACTGTCCTATGCAGTGGTTTTGCACAGAGCAGCCTAGATCCTTCTCTTTATTGGGTCCCTTGCCAGCGCTCCTGGCCCCTCCCTCCTGTTACCGGTAAGTCAAGTGCCCCCACGGCAAGCAGATTGCTATGCTTGTACATAATGTCATAATTGTAAGTAAAGCCTAAAGCTGGCACCTTGTAATAGAAAATGGTCTTTTACTCGGAGGTAGGATGAAGAAACAAGAGAGCATCCCAGCCTGGTCCTCTCCATATTAATGGGCAATACGTTTCAAAGTAACGGCTCTGAAGTTTGCTTGTATGTCTTAGCAAATTTGATGACCCTGGTCTTCTACAAACTACTCAGCCTTAAAGTGATACTAAAGTCTCATTTTTTTTAGTTAAACATAACAAACGTGCTATACTTAACTGTCCTATGCAGTGGGTCCCTTGCCAGCGCTCCTGGCCCCTCCCTCCTGTTAAAAGCCCCCACGACAAGCAGATTGCTATGGGGCACCCGAGCCAAAACCACAGCTCCCTGTGTCCATTCAGACACAGAGCCCCGGACTGGCACCGCCCCCTTTTTTCTCATTGGCTGACAACAGCGGGAGCCAATGGAGCCGTGCTACTGTCTTGGCCAATGAGGAAGGGGGTCCTGGGCAGCCGAGACACTCCTGCAACATCGCTGGATCTAGATGGGGCTCAGGTAAGTATTAGGGGGGCTGTTGCACACAGAATTTTTTTATCTTAATGTATAGAATGCATTAAGATAAAAAAAAACTTCTGCCTTTAGAACCACTTTAAGTTTGCTGGAGATGGATCAAAATTTGGTCAGTTCAGCAGGGACTGGCTGGACGATTTTAATTCATCTATGGCTGTTCCCATTTATGAGAAAATTATCTAACTGCTTATCAGAAAATTTTGCTTTGATTAGCTCTTCAGCCAATTGGCTACAATGCTGAACAGTGTATTCTGACAGCAGGGACTCCCACTGTCAGAATACAATGATACAATGATTCCCGCATCCACCTCAAATGTGTGGATGGAGGAATTAGTTACGTTTTTTTTCGTTTAGCCCTCTTGCCGAACAAAATAAACGGAGGCATCTATAGCCAGCTTAAGTGTTCCTGCGTTTTTTATATTTTTTTTCATTTGAAAGTAAAATTCACTTTGCATGAACAAGCATTCAGACTGCCCCAACCTCCCCCCCCCCTTTTACGGTTTATTTTAAAGTACAGTTCTACGTTTGGAGACAAATTTGAGAACCCCCCACTTTATGTTTGTTACATGTTCCCAATCGCACAGCATACCTAAAAATAATAAAAACAATAATTCTTACCTTTATAGTTGTTTCTTTGGAGCGGATTTATACAAGACTGCTTATTATAAGAATTTGAACAAGGTGGGGGCAGAGTGAGATAAAATGCATTAACACACAATGCACCACCTAAGCCTTATGAGCTTTAGAGGCACTTCTCTCTCTCTCCTTTTCATTTTTTTCTTCCCCTCCTTGCTTGACCATTGACCTGTCTTCAAAAAACATACTCAGGCGACAAGTGAATCCAGCATTGTTTGGTGTAGCCTGCTGTTCTAACCCTGCACGTCGGGTCATGTACCTTTATCTTCTGTCAGCACTGTCAGCGTGAGTAGAGGAATGCCAATAACCGGAACTTCCTATTTACACTGTGGGTTTAATTTTTTTTTGCTAAACAAACAATAAAAGACTAAAAATGTAAAAAAAAAAAACCTTTTGATTTGTTTCTGTTTCAAAATCTTGTAAATAAGTAATTTTTCCCTTAATTTATTTGTGCTCATAAGGCTGCTCTGATGGGCACTGATAGGCTGCACTTATTAAACGGCACTTATGAGGTGGCACTGATGAGGAGGCACTAATATGCATCACCAGTGGGCAGCCTTAATTGGCACTAATGGGCAGAGATAGACTGCAATGATGGGCACTGATGGGCAGCACTGATGAGAAGGCACTGACAGGAATCATTGGGGGACACTGATTGTCATCACTGGTGGGCACTGGCAGGCATCGCTGATGGGGCTGCACTAATTATCATTGCACTGATTATCAGTGCAGATCCCCCTGTGAGAAAACCTGCTTATCGGCTCTCCTCTACTCGCACGCTGTCAGCGTGAGTAGAGGAATACTGATAACCAGCACTTCCTATTTACACTGTGATCAGCTGTGATTGGACACAGCTGATCACATGGTAAAGAGCCTATGTCATAGGCTCTTTACCGTGATCAGAGATGCAGTGTGTCTGAGCGACATACCGCACCACTGATCACCGAACGGAAATTATGGAAATCCAGAATGTTATCCAGCACAGGATCTTCTTAAAGGTGTGAAGCGAAGTTCTTACTAACCCCAGAACTGGAAAGCTGGCTCATCAGGCCAGAAACTATCGAACTTCAGAGGCAGATAGGCTGTTCTGCGCAGAAGCTAGATCTGCAAAAGTAGAGGGGAGGACTGCTGTAATCGGAGAGGACATAGGACATAGGAGAAAAGGGGGGACCTCCAAGTGGGGGAGAAATTCTTTCGTCTTAACCCCCCTGGCGGTATTCCCGAGTCTGACTTGGGGTGGAATTTCAGAACCAAGAGTGGTAACCCCGAGCCAGACTCGGGATCGCATCGCAGCATCCACAGCATGGTTTACTTACCTTGTCCCTGGATCCTGCGATGTCTCTCCGCTGTGGGATCGAGCGGTGTCTCCTCGCTCGATTCACACAGTGCATGTGTCCCGCCGAGCTCCGTTCCCTGCGACGTTACGACGCACGGGGCAGAGAACGGCGCCAAATTCAAAAAAGTAAATAAACACAATACATACAGTATACTGTAAGTCATAAAAAAATAAAAGTAATGACAGTGACAATTCTGCAACTGAGCAAATTTCGGTGTTTTTAATTTGATTACATTATTGAATAATTTTTATTATAATTATATTATTATTTGTTATATAATTATTTATAGTTATTTATTATATTATAATTTATGATTTTGTTTTTCAAACTTTATCATAACCGAGATGTCTACTAGACTCTTGTTTGGACAGATTTAAGTGAGTTATTCCTAAGAATTACAGGCCTACAATATAAAACGCCAAATTTCCTTGCAAAATAATGGCACCGCTTTCAGCACCTAAAATCTGAAATAATCATACCGCCAGGGAGGTTAAAGTATAACTAAATGCATTATTTTTTTATTTTGGACATAGTGGAGGGGAGTTAGCACATCTAGCAGGTTGTATTGCTGCCTGTTCCCCTTGTTAGTGGGGGTAAATACTTTTCATATTTACTGTTTATCACCAAAAGGGAAAGAAAGTCCCAAACTTTGAGTTGTCCTCAGAACAGTAATAGAGGGGAAATCTTCCAACGGGGGCAATAAATCTAGTGACTCTGGTGACAACCTGGGATTCCCTTACTTTGGTAGGATTTTCATTCTTGCTTCCTGTTTTGGCACTAGAACAGGAAGTGAAGGAAATTCTCCCCAGTGGGACACAGCTAGGACAAACTGACAGGGGTTATAACCCTCCCTTACTTTAGTTAAACTTTAATACACTTTCTAATAACACGGCTTTAGATTTTGCATTACACAGGGTGCACAGGATTTCTGTCAGGATAAACAAGTATTTTTTTGCACTTAATGGGATATAACATAACACTTTAAGGCTGGATTCACACATCTGGTTTGCAGTCTGGAGTCCGGTGCATCTCTGTTCATCAGTTCAACTGCGATTCAGATGCAAAGCTTTTACCTGAATTTGCTCCTGAACTGGGCGAAAAAACGCCCAGGACCCTTTTCAAAATGTACCGTGGCCGCCCCGCACATGTGTGAATCCAATTCACATATATGTGAACCCAGGTTAAAATGTAATATTTAAAAAATCGGAGACGTTAATAGTTAGGGTTAGCATTTTCAGACTGATACTAGAAGTAAATTTAGTTTAGGGAGAGTAATGTTATAAATATATATGATCTAATGTCATTTTTTTTTTGCTGCATCTGTCCCCTGGCGCCTCTACAATGAGAACCGAGCAATCAAACACTGATGATCGCTTGATTCTCACAGCTCCCAGAGTAGAGAGCTGGTGACTGTCAGTCCCAGCTCTCTGCTCTGCCCCCTCCTCGTTCACTGAAGTGCTGGGCTGTATAGGGGGTGGGAGTGGCCAGCTCAGGCTCTCAGCAGTTCGCATCTGGATGGATCCTGACTCCATGGCCATGATGATGCTGAGCCCGGACCGACTCTGTGACATCAGCAGAGAGCGGACTTTAGCCCGCTCTCTGCTGAAAACGGTTCAGAGGAGTGCAAAACGAACTGCACTCCTGTGATCGAGAGAAGAAGTACAGCCAAGCAAGCTTTAGCTGTACTTCTTTTTTGAGTTTTATTGATTACTATATAGTTTCAATTTTGTTATACCAATTTCCCTATGTATTTTATAATTTGTGTAGTACTGCTAGGGCTAACTTGGTTAACTTTATACATTATTATATAAAATCTAAGGAAGCTGAAAACTACTTGTGCTAAAATTATTTTAAACACCTTAGATTGCGTAATTACTCCAATTGGCCTTTTTAACATTTTTAAAAATAAGATTTACAAAGCTTTCACCTAAGATTCATTTATTTTCTAATTAATTTTAATTGGAAAAATGTGTGAATCACGGCTAAAAGTTTTGTGAATTTTGTGTGAAAAAATATATAAATAGCTTCATTTACAGTCTGTTTTTTAAATAAATATATCCATAGTGAATAATCTGGGATGAGTCTTCTTTGGCAGTGTTTTTGGACTAGGAACTGGTCCAAAATGTTTAGCTTTTGCAGAAATTATAGTGGGTATAGAAAATAATCACCCTCCTTTAAAATAATTACATTTTTGTTGCTTTACAGCCTGAAATGAAGACAGACACATTTTGTTGTTTTATCCAGCTGTATTTACTAATGCAACTTATACTATCCAAGTGAAAGATATAACACTGACATGTCAGAAAAAATTACAAAAATAGAATCACTGAGTTGGAAAAAGGATCAGCCCCCCCATGTCAGTATTGGACCACGTTTTGCTTTAATTACAGTCTTTATTCTCTTGGAATATGTCTCTACTAACTTTGCACATCTAAGCTTTGCAATGTTTGCCCACTCTTCTTTGCAGAACTGCTTCAATTGAATAGTAACCGTTTGTGGACTGCAGTCTTCAAGTCATTCCACAAATTTTCAATGGGGTTTAAGTCTGGGCTCTGACTAGGCCATGCAAGAACATTCACTTTTTTTTCCTTCAACGACTGTGTGGTAATTTTTGCTTTGTGCTTTGGGTCATTGTCATGTTGGAGGGTAACCTTCTTCCCATTGACAACTTTCTAGCAGAGGGCATCAGTTTTTCCTCGAGAATTTGATAGAATTTTGCCCCATCTATTTCTCTTCTATCCTGAAAAGTGCTTCAGTCCCTGCTGCAGAGAAACACCCCCATAACAGGATACCCCCACCTCCACGCTTTACTGTAGGAATAGTGTTATTTGGATGGTGAGCTGTAATGGATTCCGCCAGACATATTGTTTGGTGTTGAGGCAAAATAATTAAACTTTAGTTGTACTGAGTATTGTTGTGTAGGTTATGACTCCCCTGGGCATCATTCAATGAACTTTTTGACGCTCTGTTTGATGTCTCCACCTGTGGAATTTGCTTCTGTTACTGCTGTCCTCCCCGAACCTGCATTTGTGTTTATTTCCTTTCCTGCATTCTGGTTTGGCTGTATGCATTCCAGGTTCCTTTCCATTCCACCCGGTAATCTTTCCTACTTTGCTGCAGACTGCTTAGTATAGTAGGGTATAGACAGTGGAGTCACTAGGGTTAGTGTCACCTGGTGCAGTAAAACATAGTGCCACCCCCCGTTCTCTCACTGGCCTGCCACAGTGCTCTGTTCTGCCACTGTGGAGTGACAGCAGGTCAGGCTGTAGGGAACTGAGCAGGCATGTACATTGGCATGGCTCCCCCCCCCCCAGCCTGTCACAGTGCTACTTGATGGTGTCGCCCCTCTGGCGGGTGTCACCAGTCTGCATAGCGATGCCACTGAGTATAGACATCACAATATTTCACCTTTTGGTTGGTATAGCACCTACATGACCAGTCTCTGCCCAGCCTGTCATTCAACCTCACTATTTAGCTATGTTTATACCACCATCCATTGCTTTCCAGTAGCTTTAGTTCTTACCCCCGAGACACAGCTCTTGTGCTTCTGCATTCCTCTAGTTACCAACTTCCGCTTGTATTTTGACTACATGGGTTTGCTGCCTGCCCTGACCTTTGGTCTGTCCCTGTTTCTGAAATTGCCTGTTGACTTTGTACCATACTCTGGGTCTACCGCTGCTCAGCTTCCACCTGCACAGATGGGCCTGAGGGCCACATACTGGGACATTCACTAGCAAAGTCCATCACTATTTGCAGGCAGCTCTGACAAAGATCTGGTGGAGTGTATTTAGACTTTGCACCTCAGCCCTTTTTAAAGCTCACACCCTCTCTAAATAGGCAGATAACACCTTGTCCATGCAGTAGTGTATTTAGGATTTGTGCTGCCCTAGGCCTGACTAAATTCATGTTCCCCCTAATTTAAATATAACCCACCCCTTCCTGTCAAGGCCACACCCCTTTCTGTTTAATTTTAAGACCCACCCTGAAATTTTCGAGTGGGGACACTAGTTCTTAGGGCCGGGGGGAATTGGATTCCCTTTATTTGCATAAATTTCCTCTCACTTCCTGTTTGGCTATGGGGCAAGAAGTGAAGGGAAATCTCTGCAATGGGACATGGATGGTAAAAAATAAACTGACTGATAACCCTCCCTTACGCTATCTAAAATGAAAAAAAGTGTTGCCTATAGTTCTACTTTATGCACAAATTTCTGATTTCTGATTTTATCTGATTTTATGGAGAGGACTAAGAAGATATAACCATGCCAATGGTGCAGCAGAAAACATATAGAACAGTGAGGAAGGTTTGTGGTCCAGGATGATAGGACAGTCAAAATTAGAAGCAGCTTGCGTTATACTAACAGTGTAGTGCAAGCTGTCGTGGACTCTTTCCGCGCTGCCCCCTGCAAAGTGCTGCCCTAGGCATGGGCCTTGTTGACCTAGGCCAGGATACAGCGTTGTGTCCATGACAAATGCAAATATACAACTATTAGGGTTTTGGCACAGGAATGCCAAGGCATGCTCTCACACAAGCCAGAAAGTGCACTGCTTTTTTCCAGGAGGCATTCAAGAAAAAAGGTAATTTATTTGTTTAAACAAAGTCAACTTTACAAAATATCACATTTAAATTTTTTGTATTATTTTAATGTGAGCCTGTACTAACTATCTTATTTATTAGCCCCCCTCCTGCTGCCTATATTTACTTTTGCCTGAGACACATCAAAGCAAGTCATAAAATTCTTTGTGGATACCAGACCAGTCTAATAGAGATTAAATAGGGCTAAAGCTCCTTCCCCCCCGCCCCTACAGAACAACTGTCGGGCCTGGTAACTGGCCATTCAGGTAGCCAGCTCTTCAATGTGGATGGAAGGGAAAAAAGTATCCATTGTCAAATGAACAATTTCACAGTCATTGCCTGTAGTGTTTGTGTATGTCTGTGTCTGTATGTATATGTAATTGTGGCAGGGAAATTAGAATGATCACATGACATGCCACAGGAGGGAGCAGAGGTTCCAGTTATTACAGCAACATCTGCATTCTTCAGCGATTTCCTAAACATTTCCATCATGTATGAAACTTGCTGAATTTAAAAATAGCGTGGCACTGAATTTTAAATATAGGTCTGATTCAACCCTAAGGCCATACCTGAGAACTTTCCAGCCAGATGACGGACTCCTTTCACAACTGTTTTTGTCTTTTGTCCAGAGTACTATAATGAGGATTTCATTTATATTTACTGTGTGAAAACTAAAAGATAGAGTTGAAAGTTTTTTAGAAAAATGCTCAAGTGTAATGGAAAATGATTACAATCTAGATTAGTTCCTCAATTATACATGCGTTTAATAATGGATGCACTGAAGAAGGTTTGTGTCTTGGCACAATGGCAAAGTATTTCCTCTCAGGCGACTAGCCCAACATATTTTAGCTTGGGTGGCCAATGGGATCTTAAGGACTGTTTGGTGTCTAAATTGTGAAGTATTTCCAATCATATTAATGATCGTTCACCAAGTGACTTAGCGGCATGGATGGATGCACAAATAGCTCTTCAAAAATATATAGAAAAAAAGGCTATCAATAAAAAAAATCTAAAATGTCTGTCATGGGTAGAGGGGGAGAAGATGGGTAGACAATTGGCTCGCATTGCTCGATACCAACTGTCAGATATTTATATTGGAGCATTATGTGGCATTATGTGACAATAGTGGATATATGTGTAATATTTCTTTCTCCTGATATTATTAGCATCCTACGATAATTTTAGAATGAGCTATATGCATCTAAAGTTCAATAAGTCCCTGCCGTTTTACAACTATTTCTGAACCAGCTTTAAGTATTGCGAATAAACCATATTAAAGCATATTTTGATACTCTGTTGATGCTCCAGAAGTTGAAGTTGGCAGTGGAAAGATTTCCTAACTGTAAGTCTGGGTTGTAAAAGCCTACTCATCAAAATCTATAATTAGATTTTTAATGAGACATCCGGTGTCAGGTTTTCTTCCTGATTCTATGAGTAACGCCTACATTGTGGTGATTTCCAAAAAAATATAAGGACCCTACCGTACTCAACTCTTTTTGCCCCATTTCTATACTTCCAGTTGACATCAAAATACTTGCTAAAGCTCTTGCTATTAGACCGAACCAGGTGATAACCAATTCATATATTGAGAACAGACAGGCTTCATTCCCAAACTTTCCACAGCTTAATATAAGTTTTTTAAATATGCAAATCCCAATGATACTCTATGCCTTAAAGCATTTAACAGCATTGAATGAGAGTATATTTGGGCAGTTCTAGACCAGTGTGGGTTTAGCAACATCTTTTGCTCCTGGGTTAATCTTTTATATGCTAAACCCCAAGCCTCGATTTAGGCAAATGGCCTTCTTTCTCCAAATCCTTTTGTTACAGCGAGGGACAAGACAGGAGTGCCCCCTGTCACCACTTATTTTTGTGGTTTGAATTAGCTATTGAACCATTGGCATGTTTACTTCAACAGACCATTGGAGTGGGGAGATTTTGTGGATGTCAGGTAGAGGAGAAGCTCGCTTTTATTGTGGACGACATGCTCCTTTTCCTGTCCAATACACAATCTTCCCTCCAAGAGGCTATATCCTTCATTATTAAATTTGGAATATTTTTGGGGTTTCAAATTTCTTGGGAGAAGTTCACTTCTTCTTCTATATTCCCTTCCAGTAGCTTTATCAGGCCTATTACATTAAGGTTTTTTCACCGTTTAAATTTCTGGGTATTATGAACTATTCCAAAATAGTTGACTCCTTATTTGGACCTGCTGATTTCACGTTGCAATCCATGTCCTGGTGTAAGGTACCAATTTCTATAGTGGGACACAAATAATTTGATCAAGTTGATCTGGAAGCCTCATTTATTATATATGTTGCAAAATTCCCCTTTTTTTTTAAATTGTTGTCTGCTATCTTCAGAGATTTTATTTGGAAGAAACGTAATCTAAAAATAGGCTAGATTTTCTCCAATACCCTAAAGATAATGGAGGTTTGGCAGCACCGAATCGCTGGCTTTACTTTTTGACTGCACAGCTTCAGCACCTGACTGGCTGGGAAAGTTTTTCCTCCCCAAAAATACTTATAGATTGTGTTTTTTCAAAGGGCTAGGTTCATAATATGCATTGGAGACCTCTGCATATTCTTGGCCCTCTTCACATGTTTTTACTATCCATCTGATAGGACATCTTTGGACCTCTGTAAAAGATTTACTTGGAATTACTGGTTATACCAGATTCACCCCCATATGGTCTAAATATCTACTTCCTGAATTTGGGAAGCTGCAAGGGTTTCATGACTGGGCCAGAAGGGGCATTTATGTGAAAATCAATCTTTCAAATCATTTCAGCAGCTGCAAGTAGAATTCTCTTTAGATAAAAAGGTATTTTTTATCGATATTTTCACATCAAACATGCCTTTCAGGTCCAGAATGTCTCTCTCAGCTTTTCAATTACAGATACTCCATTATTCGTTAACATTTTTAAGATGCAGGAGTTTCTGGGATTTATGGACAACTTTTGTCAAAAAAAATTCTTGAGATATCCAGCCTCTTGTAGACAAAAGTGGGAACAAGAGTTAGGCCCTATTTCTGATGATATCTGGGACCAGGTTTGCAAGTTATTCCACTTGTTTCTCTCCCTCCTAACAGTTCACGCAATTGTTTGTTATTTACCGGGTATATCGGACTCCCCCATTTTCTCTATGGTATAGGTCTATGGCAAGATTCTTGATGTAGTAGGTGTATTCAACCCTATGGAAACTTGATCCACTTGCTCTGGCACTGTCCTAAACCGAAATGATATTGGGCATTCAATCGACTAACAATATAACAGGTCTTACACTTAGTGTAGACTCTTTAACATGTATCCTGGAATTTCTTGATACCTCTCTTCTGGATGAGTATACATTTTTGGCGGCTTTTAGGTCACTTTTTGTTGCGTGCATAATGATTATTGTCAAATGAGTTTCAAATGCTTCCGCTACGATATCTAAATGGCTACAGCAGATTAACAATTGTATTGCATTTAAGAAGCAAACATATATTTTATGTAATGCCATGCTTAAGTTTGATTGTATATGGAAGTGTTGGTTAGATTCTTCATATCCAGAAACCATGTAATTTATATCTATATTTGTATTTTGTGTGTGTGTGTGTGTGGGGGGGGGGGGGGGGGGTTTAGCAAACATGTTTTGTTTTGTGAATTTGCATGGTTGACAAGTCCACTTTAAAGCGGTGGTTCACCCTGCAGAACAACATTTCAGCATTAAATTCGGCATTGTAGCGCGAGCTACAGTATGCCGGTCTTAATTTTTTTATCCCCGTACTCACTGTTATATCGTACATAGTAGATTCTGACTGCCCGCGGGGAATGAGCGTTCCTTTCAAGAGGGAGGGTGATTGACGGCCGGCTCTGGCACGTCACGCTCCCCGAAGACAGCCGGAGTAGGTCTCGGCTCTTCACGGCGCCTGCGCACAGACTATGCGCAGGCGCCGTGAAGAGCCAAGCCTATTTCGGCTATTTCCGGAGAAGCGTGACGCGCCAGAGCCGGCCGTCAATCACCTTCCGTCTGGATTGGAACGCCCATTCCCCGTGGGCAGTCGGAATCTACTATGTACGATATAACAGTGAGTACGGCGATAAAAAAATTAAGACCGGCATACTCTAGCTCGCGCTACAATGCCGAATTTTAGGCTAGAAGAAAATTTTTTTTTTTTTTTATTTTATAGGGTGAACCCCCGCTTTAAATGTGTATGTTATTTATAAAATATCATTTATTTTTAAGTATTTGTTAGGGTTGAGTTCACCTGCTGGTGGCACTGGGGTTCACTTTGCCGATGGCTGCAGTTCCAGTGTCCACCAGCAGGTGTCTCCCAGAAGCCAGCAGGTTCTGATCAGCCACACCTGGCTCCAGCTGCCAGGTGGATATTTAAGGCTGCTCCTTCCTTCCCCCAGGGCATCACTATCCTGTCTGATTGCCTCCTTGCTACCAGATTGCCCCGGATACCTTTCCTGAACCTTCCTGTGTCCTGATCCGTCCTGCACCCCTCTGCCTTGTTCCATGCTCTTGTACCCAATCGTGTTACCCTTCCTTGCATCCCTGTTACAATTGTCCCTTATGTTGTAGATATTGTATATAGATAGAAGTTAGGTTCATTAGTTATTTTTGTTCTTGTTTGCTGGAGTGGTTTATGTTTTCACGGGTTGCTGTGTATATTTATTAGTGTGTGTTCACTGTAAATAAATGTCACTTTAATGATAAATGCTTTGGCCTCAGTTCCCTTGTGTAGCTACGTGTCTGGTCTCCTTAGACACTGATCCCTGACAGTATTTCTGATAAATACAATCTGATTAAAAATGTATTTCCACGCAGAATCGCTAACCCAACATATTTTAAAATAACTGAACTGGATGGAAAATGGGACCTCAAGGACTACCCAAAGAATGTGGACCTAGCTACACCAAGAGAGGGATGCTGAACACAGATAATGAGTCTACTTGGAAGAACTGTAAATAGTTATCATACTGTGAAGTGTTGTGCCTAGTTATTAGTAAAACCTATGTCTGCCCAACTCAATTATCCTTATTTTCCTCTAATGCTGTATTACAGAAATATATTATGCATGCTTTGCTTCTTTACTGGTAGTACAGTAGAGTACCTCTATATACGGTATGTACCCACAGAACTATGCTTATTGATCCTCCACCGGAAATATTACACTCATTTTTAGCTTTCTTTCAAATGGATGTCAGTAAATACATTATTTATTGTCCTATAGAACATCCTGGCCTACACAAATCTTCACTATTTGTTAGGTACTATACTGCTTAGAGACCTTCTTTCTGTCAGTATGGAAACATCCCTTGTGCACCTGTAATACTACCAAACATTGGGTAATATTCCTTTAAAATGAATTAACCTGTGTCACATTTTAAGTCTCATCTTGGCTCCAACACTGGCTAGTCCCCTTTGGCTAATTTAAAAATTCATTATTTCCAAGGGGATATTGCAGAGTGGTTGGGCGATTTTATACTGCTGCAGGAACAAATGTGAGAGGTTTTGGCAGAAATTAACCTGGGCTAACCTTAAATACACTTTAACTGTGACTTCTGTTTGAAGCATTCATAATGGGTATTGTCCTTAGATATTTTAGGTAATTTAATTAGTAAGCTGCATACAAATTTGCATATATAGATATACAACAAAAGGGGGGGGGGGTAGGAAGAAGAGAGGCTCTACATGACTGATATAAATACATAAAATTATATTTTAGCTATTGTTTCTAATATGTTGCCAAGAATGTCGAATGAAATATTAAAACATTTATACGATTTCATGACAGACTCTAGTTTTCTATGCAGGATAATTATCTATCTATCTATCTATCTATCTATCTATCTATCTATCTATCTATCTATCTATCTATCTATCTATCTATCTATCTATCTATCTATCTATCTATCTATCTATCTTTCTATCTATCTAGCTTTCTTTCCCTCTAGCTATCTATTTATCCTACTTTATCCATCTATAGATCTTTAAAATGAATGCATTTCCTGTACAGCTGATACATAACATAATAGAGTCAATTTTACTTGGTACTGGTGACTGTACATAATGTCCTTGGAAAAGCTTCACGATAGTGACAACAGTGGACATTGCCTACGCAATGTGTGTTAAGCTGGCCATACATTATACAAACTTTTTGTTCAATTTCCTATAGATTTATCTTCAACTATGTAGTGCAAGGGCCTGCCTGATTGCATACAAGTTGAAAGTGTTTAGCTTTGACCTCGTATTATATGGTTTTGGTAAATCTAAAGGAAAATTGTATAATGTAAGGCCAGTCTTAGCATGGCCACTTGTTGTTTCCATCAGGGGCACCTGTGATGGGGTGACAACACAGGAACATCGTTGGGAGACAGTTGTCACCCTCTAAATGCAAGAGCCAAACAAGGAAAGATGCATACTAAAAGGTTCAAAAACAGCTTTACATTAACATGTTAAAGCTTCTATGAGATTTTAATGATTGGATTTAGATCTATTTCAAGTATGCTACACCTGCTCCTCTTCCTTAACCTTCCTAATTTGGAATGCAGACAAAATTCCAACAAAGGGCTGTGTTTAATCCCAGCCAACTTTTTTTTTATTGGAACCACCAATCAGGTTCACAATTTTTTGTTTTTTTAATTATTAAATTTGGCTTAAGTGAACAAGTGTTTGAAAGATGTTTCTTGTTTTATAGTACACAATGGTTTTGTAGTAAACCTTTTAGTAAATTAGCCCCTAAACTGGAGTATAAATGACTGTAAATACAATTTGTGATGAGCATGACTTAACATAATATATAATATAACTTGACCTAATTTTTGCTTTCCTGAAACGTGACATTGTTGTACAGAGTCATCATATGTGTGCATTAAAAGGCAAGTTTATTCCACGTCAATGTATTCATTTGTCCTTACCATCACTTTTACTGTTCATGATGGTATAAAAACATAGGCACAAGCTGTCCCCAGGACACAACACATGGCCCCTGGGTCTCATATTAACTTGTCATGTTTTTTTTGTTAACCAAAATATGTAAGACATACATCCCCTATGGAAAATCAGGATGCATAGCTACAAGAATGCACAGAGGATTCTGTATCTGAGTATCTTTTGAATAAGAATGTCTTACCTTATGCAAAGTTAACAGTGCAACTGGATCTATGCAGTCTGACAAAGTTCAGCCACTGAGCTGCAGCATTAACTTGTATTTTAACAAGATTAAAATATATTTGTCCAGGGGATTAGCATACTTAATTCCCCCTCTGCCTTTCTAGGAGTGGCAGTGCACTTTGATCTGCCTTGCATGGCAAGAGCCCTGCTTGGTCCCGGCCATTGGAGTGCCAAGTGTGAAATTGGCCTGATGTCATTCTTTTTCTTCACCGTTTACAACTCTCACCCACTTTAATTATATTTCCGCCACAAAGCCCAGCAGCTTCATTCTGAATTCAGGTTGGACTAGGGAGCATTTAAAAACTATAACTGAAAACAAGGGTGGGGGGAAGGGACAGAATATCCATTAAGAAAAAAAATATATAATTGTTTGTTTGCTTTGTTTTTTTTTTAGTTTTTTTTTTTTTACAGTGATACTGAATGCAAATTTACATGTAAAGTAGCAAGCTTTTTAATGCTCAGTTCATTAGAATATTATCAACTTTTTGATTATGATGGTGTTTCATTTTAGATTTATTTATTTAACCTTTTCTAATACTGTCTTTAATTAAATTGCAGTATCTAGATATACCAGAACTGAAAAAAAGAGTACAAAGGTCTAAATTAAACTTCAAATTACATTTAAGCCAGGCATGACATATTAGGCTGTATTTAACAGCTCGGATTAATGATGCCTTGCACTAAATGATAGCTTATATTAACCTGACTCCACTTAACTGCTAAACACTTTGGTCTTGTTGGATAATATTGGATATGGAACAGAACTGTGTTTGACACATGGGGCTTTTTATTAAAATATTGTGTATTGGAAATTGGGGTGTTGTCCATAGCAACCAATCAAATTGCAGCTGTGCGTATATATTTTTTTTATTAGTGCAACTTAGAAAATAAAAGCTAATACTTAATAACCTACATATTTTTTTTTATCTTGTACTCATGTTATAACTAAGCTCTGCTGTTATTAGAAAGGCAATGTTTAGCCAATTTTTCATTTCTTTTGATTGTTCTGCATTCACCCTCTCGGTTTGAACTTTGTAGGATTTACTTGACAGATATTAGACTTGGTAATGCAAAGTGGTTGATTAGGGCTCTGGAAATGAGATTGGCAAATCATGAGCCCCTGGGCTGATTGTAGAGGTGCGGGATGTATTTAGGGAGAGGAAATGAGCCACCTGCAGCTTTGACAGAGGCTTTGACCTTCAGCCCAGTCTTATGGCCACAAACTCCATTCAGCCTGCATGGGGTGTCTGTGAGACAGGCTATTCTCTCATTCAGCTCAGCTCATCAAGTCAGTGGCCGTTGGGCGTTACTTCCACATACAAGTTGGATAGAATAGGAATGGAGATGAGCTGCCTGGGTTTTGGAGAGCAGGTCAACGCTGGGAAATAGGTCCTCGCAGACAACCCCTATTGTCTGGAATTTTCCACTGTTTCCCTCTCACTGCATGGAAATCCGTGACAGGTAGCACAATATTACTCAAGTGTTGTACATTCTACACGGTACCCCGCAGCAGAATGTGTAGGAGCTAATTAACAGAAATACATAACTGAATTTTACATTACATAAGACTCACAAAAATAAACTGTATGCTTTATTCCTAATAAAGTGGGAACATGTAAACGTCTTCAAATTCATCTCCAAATTTCACTTCCCTCACTTAGTCTAATTAAAGTCTTAAATATTTTCTTTTTATGTGATTTGTCTATTTTTTATACCCTATAACAAATAAATCACAAGTACCCTATTTATTCCATATCCTGCACCATTCTTAGGCTGTTTGTGAAATCCACAATTTAACAGGGTTCTTCAGATTGACATAGAATTATTACTGAATTCAGAAACTTTCATTTTAAAATTCACTTGTCAGGACAGAAAAGTGGAATCTACCATTGCTGACTTGTTTTTTTTTTTGTTTTTGGTGCAGGTTTGATGGCTCTAGTTTTTACATCAATATCAAAGTCATTAACCTGGAAAAAGCATGTAGGACAGGAAATTGGGTGAAACTTTAGAGATTACATGCTTGTTCCAAGCCAGGTCACTTGGTGATAAAGCAAAGATCAGTGTGACAGCCCTGAAGCCTGTGCCTGTGTCAGCAATAGGGATACCATATTTCTTTCCCCACATGTTCACGTTAAAAAATCATCCAGTATGTCAAAAGTAAGAGCTGGTGTAGATATTATGCTTTATGCATTCATACACATTAGGTGAAAAATCTGCAATTCCAATTAATCCGTAGTAAAATTCACTAAACCTTAAAAGCAGGATGAATGTATAATTAGGCACAATAGGCATGTGCCTAAAGGCAGCAGAGTAAAATAGGTCAGCTTTTCCCTGTACAGTATTGGCCACACATTTTTTTCATTATCAGTACAAGTAGTCATCTCATATAAGGTTATATACGAAGTAGCATGACATTCCAAACCAGAGCAGGAAAACAAAGTATTTTCAAAGTGATCCTAACAAAATTGTGTTACTATGTGCACCAAAGGTTATTTGTTTACAGGTTCCCATAATAAAATCCTGCAAATATAATTACAATGAGATATTAACAATCACAAAGTTGTAATGACTCTACAGGACCACATTAACACTATTAGGTTGATTTACTAAAACTGGAGTAAAATCTGGTGCAGCTCTGCATAGAAACCAATCAGCTTCCATTTTTTTTTGCTTTTTTTTTTGTCAAAGCTTAATTGAACAAGCTGAAGTTAGAAGCTGATTGGCTACCATGCAAAGCTGCACCAGAGCACGCTCCAGTTTTAGTATATCAACACTTATGAATTTTTATTACATGTGTACCTAGCTTCAAGTCTAAGTATAACCAAATGTTCTTTTTTTTCTTTTGAATCAAGTTGGGAAAGGTAAAACCCCTATCAGGTTTTGTTGTTGTTGTTGTTTTATATATCTTTTTACTTTCTGTCTTGGATACACAACAGGAAGTTTAAGTGAAATTTCCTCAAAGTGAGGGAGATTCCCAACTTAATCAGCTGTCACTCTAATATTTGTTACCATTGAAACATTTCCCCTCTTTTGACCATTACAACTTAGGTCGCGTTCACACGGTCGTTCCAAACCAATGAGAATGGTCCGACGGGCCATTTCCATCGGTTCACCGCTGAAGTGGCCTGATGGTCTGATGTGCGTACACACCATCGTTCCAAAAAAGATCAGGTCAGAACGCGGTGACGTCAAACACACGGCGTGCTGTATAAAACGAAGTTCAATGCTTCCAAGCATGCGTCGACTTGATTCTGAGCATGCGTGGGTTTTGAACCAATGCTTTCTGTACTAACCATCGGTTTGGACCGATCGGGCAGCGGTCCATCGGTTCGATTTTAAAGCATTTTGAACCAAAGGACAACGGACCGATGGGCCGTACACACGGTCGGATTTGACCGATGAAACTGGACTTAAGGCCGTTTTCATCGGTTTGGACCGACCGTGTACGCGGCCTTAGGATTTCCCCTCAATTTCTGTCTTGGTGACAATGATGGTCAGGGAAATAGAATGGTAAATCTTCCTAGTGGGGACTTTGAATACATGCTGAAGGAGTGCATGGGGTCATAGCTCAATTATCTTTATGGCTATCCATTTCGTCAAGTAGCAGCCCAGTTTTTGGTCTGTTGTAGTCAAATCACTTGAAAATTCATTGTAATTTTGTCGATATGCAGTACAGTACTAGCAACATCATTGCGGCTCTTTATTATACCTTGTTGAATAAACTTTTGGGCATCCCATTTAAAATCGATGTACTTCATTTATCGGTACTATATACCGCCTTATTTCTTTAGCTATCACCATGTACAGCTAACCATATACATATCATCCCAGTTGCCTGATCTGACATTTTTAACAAGTTTATAAACCCTGTGCAAAACCACAATCCTAATCACAATGTTCTGTCCTGGGATGTGATCCTCCTTTCCTCCTTTGCAATCTCTTCTCAATTCATATGAGCACGCATGTTTGGCTGAGCTTAAAGTGTATCTGACCCAAAAACAATGGTGGAGTTTACTAATCCATAAATGTGCTGGCTGCATTAATTTTTTAGGTTTTCTTTCTTTATTTTCATCTGGTGATCCAGCCAGTAATGCACTTTTTGTCTTAAAGCAACCCCTTTAAGACAAGAAGTGCATTACTGGCTGGATTACCAGATGAAAATAAAGAAAGAAAACGAAAAAAAATTAATGCAGCTAGCACATTTAAGGATTAGTAAACTCCACCATTGTTTATAAAGGAAATGCTTTTTTTCCATAAATAGCTTCCTTTACCTTAGTCCTCCTTCACTTACCTCATCCTTCGATTTCGCTTTTAAATGTCCTTATTTCTTCTGAGAAATCCTCACTTCCTGTTCTTCTGTCTGTAACTCCACACAGTAATGTAAGGCTTTCTCCCTGGTGTGGAGAAAGCCTCTTGAGGGGGGAGGGGGCGAGCAGGCAAGTCAGGACACTCTCTACTTTGCAGATAGAGAAAGGAGCTGTGTGTTAGTGGGCGTCCTGACACTCCTGCTCGCCCCCTCAGGAGGCTTTCTCCACACCAGGGAGAAAGCCTCGCATTACTGCGTGGAGTTACAGACAGAAGAACAGGAAGTGAGGATTTCTCAGAAGAAATAAGGACATTTAAAAGCAAAATCGAAGGATGAGGTAAGTGAAGGAGGACTGCACTAAGGTAAAGAAAGCTATTAAGGGAAAAAAATGTTTTCCTTTACAAACCCTTTAAGATGGGTTCACACACATAGATTATTTTCATTTGACCAGTGGGCTGAATGAAAATAATCTAACAGATTCCTCCACCCACACTATACACAGCATGGATGGAGGAATCTCCTATTGCAGCTATTTTATTCTGACGTCCTAAGCTGACACTGGTCGGAATACCTGAAAAGCAGCTGCATCTGATTGGATGCAGCCACTGTTCGACTAACAATTTTCCATTTTTCATCCAAAGGATGTTGATAGAAGGTGGCCAACAGGATCGCTCACATAGTGAATTTCGTATAGTGTGTACCCAAGTTTAGGATGTCTCCACTCCATGGAGGAGCAACAGAGTCACACTTGTACAGCAGTATTTTTAGCCTGCGGAGAGGGTGGTGTTAGATGCACAGGCATAGACTGACTTGACTAACAAATTAAAGCCGTCTTCCAGTTAACATTTAACCACTTCCATACCGGGCCTATTTTGGCACTTCTCTCCTACATGCAAAAATCTTAATTTTTTTGTTAGAAAATTACTCAGAACCCCCAAACACTATATATTTTTTTTAGCAGACACCCTAGGGAATAAAATGCCGGTCATTGACACTTTTTTATCTCGCAGGGTATTTGCGCAATCATTTTTCAAATGCCTTTTTTTAAGGAAAAAAACGGTTTCATGAATTAAAAAATAACAAAACAGTAAAGTTAGCCCAATTTTTTGTATAATGTGAAAGATGAAGTTACGCCGAGTAAATAGATACCTAACATGTCACGCTTTAAAATTGCGCACACTCATGGAATGGCGCCAAACGTCAGTACTTAAAAATCTCCATAGGCGTCGCTTATTTTTTTTTACAAGTTACAAATTTAGAGTTACAGAGGTGGTCTAGTGCTAGAATTGTTGCTGGCGCTCTAACGCACGCAGCAATACCTCACATGTGTGGTTTGAACGGCGTTTACATGTGTGGGCGGGACTTACGTGTGTGTTCGCTTCTTAACGCGAGCTACCGGGGATAGGGGCGTTTAATTTTTTTTATTATTATTTTATTCTTTATTTTACTCAATTTATTTTATTTTAAACTTTTTTTGACATTTTTTTTTAATCACTTTTATTCCTATTACAAGGAATGTAAACATCCCTTGTAATAGGAATGGTTCGTGACAGGTACTCTTTATGGAGAGATGCAGGGTCAATAAGATCCCACATCTCTCCTCCAGGCTGGAAATCATTAGATCGTGAAAAAAAATTCACAGATCTAATGCTTTCAGCCGCGATTGCGGCTGTGTTTACATTCCGGGCCCCCCGGCGTGACGTCATAACATCGCTCCCGGGCCTCCGACGATCATAGAGATGACTGGTGACCATCTGGTCACCAGTCTACTCTATTCTTTGCATCCAACGCTGGCGGATCATTTCTCCGGGTCTCCGATGGCAAAGGAGAGCCCGGAGAACCACCGGATGGCGGCGGGAGGGGGGACGTCCCCTCCCGCCGCCTATAAGAACGATTAAGCGGCGGAACTGCCGCTATGATCATTCTTATGGTGTAGGGATTCGCCGACTGAAGAGATGGATATCCGAATGATGCCTGTAGCTGCAGGCATCATTCAGATATCCCCACTGAAAGTCCAGGACGTCATATGACGTCCTTGGGCAGGAAGTGGTTAAGCATTTACAGAAGCAAAGGTTTTATATAAATTGATAAAAGTTGACCATTTTAGGCACCCTTGTCATTGTTAAGTGGTTTGTTTCAACCCTTTAACTGCCACTTTTGCTGTACAGCTAGGTATGTAAAAGGAAGTTAAAAAATAACAGATTTACTGGCTTGATCAACAGTTAAAAAAAGGGGGAAGGCTGCAATATATTCAATTTTTGTTTTTGGTTTTATATTTCCTTTACTATATGTGTTTGTGATGGTACTGCTTATCCTGCTGTCTGAGGACAGTCACATTGTGGGGTTGATTTACTGAAACTGGACATTGCAAAATCTGATGCAGCTTTGCATAGAAGCCAATCAGCTTCCAGGTGTTTTTTTTTTTTTAACAATTAAAGTTAATTGAAAACGAGAAAAAAAAAAGAACATATTCAAATAGGTAATATGCAGTCATTACAAAAATGATAGCATTTTGAGAAATAAAAGTAATTAAATAAATTAAATATAGCTCATATAACATGACACTTAAATAGAAGGCTTATTAAGAATAGCAATACTTTGATATTCTTATCATTTAGATAACATTAATTGTTTATATTGTGGTAACAAAAAATACTAATGATTATTTTTGATAAGTAATTATTAATGTCATTAAGGTCAGAGGTATCAACAATAACATTAGAAAATTGGCATTCTTAGATCTGGAGTTATGCCATGATTATTATTTTTTTGTCAAAGCTTAAAGGTTTACAAAACCCAGGACCCAGCCTTTTTACATAATGCAGAAGATTAACCCCTTAGGTTCCACATTGAGTATAACAAGCATGATTTACTGCATATACAGACTGATTTTACTGTTGCGGGTTTGGTAACACTCTAATTGAACAAGATGAATTTAGAAGCTGATTGGCTACCATGCACAGCTGAACCATATTTTGCACTCTCTAGTTTTAGTACATCAACCCCTGTGTGTCTATGCCCAACCACCTTCAGAGTTTATAGAATTAGTCATCAGCCAAATGCAAATTGAACATAACAATCCAACCAGTCAGAAGTCTTCATTGCTCTGACTGCCCATGGCTGATGAAAGGTGACATATGATTTGGTTCCTATGGGTTATATCATTTCACTCTCTGCAAAGCTTTATTACTGAATATTTCTATAGCAGCATAGCTAAATATCCCATGTCTGTAACATTTTATGTGACAGTGAATGTTAGTCCTGTTAGACTGTCATGAATAAAATCATAACTGGATCCCTTAGTGTACTTTAACAGAACTCATTAGTGTCCTCTGTCCAGTTCAATATTGCACACCTGAATTGTCCTGGGTGATCAGGACATTTTCCACATTGTACTGTAGCTTTTTTGATAAGTGAACCCGATTGACTGAACAATTTAGTTTAAGGTCACCACGTAAATGTATGCTACAGACCATAGTCACTAGAGTCTCTTATTATCTAACAACACAATTTCATGTTTCAACTGTTCTCAAATAGCCTATAGCTTAGATCAGCTTTGATTCACAGGAAATATTTATAAATCCTGGAGGTACGGAGGTTCTCGTACAATACACAAAGAATTCTGATTGGGTTTGAAGGTCTTTCACACCCCCAGAAGAATCCTTTTCACCAAATATCTGTTTAGGGCATTTCAGGTGAACCCTTTATATGCAAAGGCAGCAAAGACAGCTTACGTCTGCACTATCATTATTATTATTATAATATTATATAGGAATTTATATAGCGCCAACAGTTTGCCCAGAGCTTTACATTATAAAGGGAAATAGTACAGTTACATTACAACTCAATACAATAGGGTTAGAAGGGTACTGCTCCTAAGAGCTTACAATCTAATAGAGTGGAGCAAATTGAAGAAAAGGTCATTACTGTGAGCAATGAGCCAATAGGAAAATTAAAAGATTGAGCTGTTAGGTGAAGGTGGGGTAGGCTTCCATAAAAAGATGAGTTTTCAGGGATTGCCTAAAAGTAGACAGAGTAGGAGATAGCCAGACAGATTGGGGTAGGGAATTCTAGAGGATGGGAGAGGCTTGGAGAAGTTCTGGAGATGAGTATGGGAGGAATAAACAAGGGAGCTTAGAGGGCAGAATGTGATGTGCACATTATGGCAGCAGTAGAGAGTGGGCTAAAAATTCGAAGCCTATAGGTACAAGGCTCTGATCCTGGGAGCTCTGCTGTTGCCAAAAATGTAACTATACTTTTTTTGCACCCTGCACTGTTTTTTATGACAACAAGCTTTTAGAACTTTGATACTATTATATGCATGGCTTGTGTGTGTTATTACTCAAGAAAATTTTAATTCTGGTAAAAACAATGATTGTATATCCATCAATCTTTTTATTATAGAAAAGACTGATTAAATGAAATTCACCCATAGGCAGCACTTCACTTTCTAAAATAAAATGTATCACCCTGTGATTAAAGTGAAAAAATAAATAAATAATAATGACTCGTCCACCAATGTAATATTTCCTCAAAGCTCGAAAATTAATTAATAATGTCCCATGGATTAATATATTCGTTCTTCATATGTTCCAATCTAAATCCCTTCCACCAATGTGCATAATTTCAATTCCACTCTCCACAAGACACCACACTCACCAATCTTATTTGCCTCTCATTTTACTGATCAGCAAAAAACGCATTCATTAAGTCCTCCTGAGCATCACCAACAGACTCCATAGTACCTTGCATAAGTGTACTAAAAGAAATGGTCAACACAGTGTAATCCCATTTAAAACTCTTTATTAAAAATGTATTCTCACTTAAAAACACACTCACAAGTGTAATAAAATGAGTGTTTAGTTGATGCAGTTGATACTGCTAGCGTCTCACCACGCTCGCCTTACGCGTCAGTTCTGGACCACATCACTTCCGGTCCAGCATGTTGACATCACATTCAGTCGATGTATAGACCTGTGCTAACGTGTTTCGTCATCATGACTCTTTTTGTCATTTGGAGTGCAGGTGAACAAATCAGTGGCCTGCATTAGCATCGTAGGTCAGAAAGATTTATGTTCAATCTATACTGCTTCATAGGCAGCACTGGGAAGATATCCAAACGCTGGACAGTGGATGTGCATGTTGGGAATAACTAGTCTTGTACGTGTGTTTAATTATTTTCTTCTGAACCCTCAAATCCATCCATATTTGACAATGCTAAGGATCTATTACAACTGTCTAAATCAACCTTTCTCAACCTTTTCAACACAGAGGAACCCTTGATATAACTTTCTGGTCTCAGGGAACACCTGCTAAAAATTTCAGCATGGCTGTTTGTATTCTCCATCAGAAGCCCTTGTGACAGGGTAACAACACAGGAGCAATTGCGGGACATGGAATGTTATCAACCCTTAACAGGAAGTGGCTGAACAAAGAACCCTTATGGAAAGATTTCTAGCTTGTAATTTCGCTACAAGTACAATTTTTATTAAAGGGTATAGAAGAACAACAATTGTTATGAAAATGTGCTACAATTCAGTTTTTAAAGCTTTAATATGGAACAATATAGGGCAATGTCTAGATCAGCCTTTCTCAACCTTTTCAACACAGAGGAACTTTCTGGTCTTAGGGAACCCCTGCTAAAAATTACTATTTCTACAACTCATAATACATTAGTGTGATGGTCAGTGGGAAGAATTCTCCTTACACTTGTGGACACAAGGAAGAATTACCCCTTACAAATAGCTAAAAAGATCAATGGTGGCAGTGGGAACTTATCTGAGAGGCAGAAATTTCTAATTTCTCAAGGAGCCCCTAGCAACCACTGGAGGAACCCTGGGGTTTCATGAAGCCCTAGAAGAGAAACCCTGGTCTAAATGCCACCATTTTTTGAAGGCTGATTTCAATCAGCTTTACCATATTTGGATCTTGCTTTATAATGAAAGAAAAGCAATAAAATATATGTTTACTTTTGGCACTGTTACAAATGGCTGCCTATGTCAATGTACAGTAGAAGATCACCAACTGTCATTCATCTAGGGCAGAAATGAAAACCAAGCACCTTAGCGGCAGAAGCTCCACTTTTTTCTGCAGTTTTATAAGTCAAGCAAACCACAATTTAACCTGCCTAGCGGTATTCCCGAGTCTGGCTCGGGGTGAAATTTCAGTACTATTAGCGGTATCCCCAAGCCAGGGATCACATTGCAGGATCCAGGCATAGTTACTTACCTTGTCCCCTGGATCCTGCGATGTCTCCCCGCTGTGTGAGCGAGCTGTCTCCTCGCTCAATTCACACAGTGCCTGAGTGCCGCCGAGCTCCGCTCCCTGCGACGTTGCGACGCACGGGGGCAGAGATCGGCGCTAAATTAAAAAAAGTAAAAACACACAATACAGTATAAAATAATTACACATCCCCTTTGTCCCTAGTGGTCTGTCCAGTGCATGCAGTTTTATATAATTAAGACAGTTTTTTCTGCCTGGAAACTGGAGAATGTCCAAACCAAAAAGTGTCTCTTTATGTCAAAAGTGGTTTTAGAGCAGCTAGAAAACAGCGATAATAAATTAGAATCACTTGCAGAATTGAGCGATAGTGAATTGTGGGGAAATTCGCTTCAGACACTGAAAGTAATGACAGCGACAATTCTGCAACTGAGCAAATTTCAGTGTTTTTGATTTGATAACATTATTGATTAATTTGTATTATTATTATATTATTATTTGTTATAATTATTTATAGTTATTTATTATATTATAATTCATGATTTTGTGTTTCAAACTTTGTCATACCCGGGATGTCTACTAGACTCTGGTTTGGACAGATTTACAGGCCTACAGTATAAAACACCAAATTTCCATGCAAAATAATTGTACCGCTTTCAGCACCTAAAATCGGACATAATCATACCGCCAGGGAGGTTAAAAGAAATATATAAAGTTTTTGATTAAAACATCAGCATGCTGTAAATATTTTTATCAATATGTGTCTATGTTTTAATAGACTTTTATATATGCATAAGTGGTAATTATATATGTATATGGGGGGTAGCCATAGTTAATCAAGGCAAGGCTCTGCTTCCTACTTTGCAATGGTACACAGTTGATGTGCTTTACTTCTACTTATCACAGTCTATGAGGCTGACTCATTAATTGAATATAGACCATTTCTCTAAGCTTCATAAATATAATGAAGCTGTGTTTACTTCAATTACCAATCACAAACTAGAAAAAAAAATCCTGTTTTTTTTCCCCCTTGCACATGATTGAGTATTCAAAGTAAACACATCTTCCCCTTATTTTTTGTTCACTTTGCAAAGTGAACATTCGCTTTTCAAAGCAAAAAACATTTATTTATCTAAGTAAACAACTTCTTCTCTTATGGTAAAAATCAAACCCTATGAGTAATCTGTCAAACTGAAAAGAACATATTTCCTGAGGAGTTGAAATCTTGTCAATTGACAATGAGGGAAACAGAGTAATTGCACTGAGCCAATGAGAACTCCCTGCACCGGCTAATCTACAAATCACTATGATTAATATACCAAGCATATAGAAGAGCAAGCATGTAGAATGTGATATGATAACTCAAAAATTGTTCTCGCCTAAACACACCATACATACCCTTTAGTTATGAGAAACATAATAAGCTATATAAGGTGATATACTTTCACAGACTGAAATGAAAGCAGAGCTCATGAACTGGGAACTCATGTAAGTTTAAAACCATTCACAATGGCAATATTGAATCTCTATTTTAAGATATTGAGGACTTCAGTAAATGTTATTACAATAGGGTAGGATAGCAAGGATCTCTGTTTTATGAATGCTTTCCATGCCAAGGGCTGCAATGCTTCACTGACCATGTTCATAACCAAGGTTTAACCCAAAAGAGCAAGTTCCAGCTTGTGTGTAAGTCAAATAGGCTTTTTCAGCAGTAACCCATTGCATGCAAACAGATTCAGTTATTTGATGTTGGATAAGGTATATCTGTAGATATATAGAACGAGACCAGTGTCTTCTTAATATTTCCAATGTCCAATGCAGTCCATTAAGATATTTTACGCTCTCACCAGAAAAACAGACCCTTAGGTGTCCGTTTATGAAGCAGTGAAGAGCGGTGATCCCAGGGATCACCAGTGATCACAGCCCATAAACAGTTTATGAAACAGTGATAATCGGGGGAGAAGTGTTTCTCCCGCAGATTATCTCTACACACAGAGAAGTCTCATAGACTGACACAGAAACGGACAGTTTATGAAGCTGTGATCTGAGCCCTTCACTGGTGATCTGTGTCAGAATTCACACTCCCCGATTCACCATCTCAGAGGTGGTGAAGCGGGGAGTGAAGAGGGAATCCCGGGGGTTCTGAGGAGGAAGGAGGAAGATTTTTAACTTCCTTCTACCTCGTTCAGACCCCCCAACACTGTAACCATGTCCCCCTGTAATTTTTATGTGTATACATATATATACATAAATATATATAATGTATACATGTACATATATATAATGTGTGTGTATATACACATGTATATAAAATGTGTGTGTGTGTGTATACATATATATATTATGCAGGGGGACTCGTTATTTTAATTACATTAACCACGTGTCTTTCAGTGAACTGAGCGGTGATAATTTATCACTGCTCAATAAACTGACATCTCCGTATTTCTGTGAATTTCTGGTCCGTTCTCCATTGTTTGAAGCGTTGGAAGATCACTTCACTCCTCCAAGGGTGAAGCGATCTTCTCCGCTTCATAAACAGGCACACAGAGGAGAAAAATCTTCACCGTGAATGCCGGAGAAAGAAGCAGTGAATAGATTTCACTGCTTCATAAACGGACACCTTAATATTACATATGGGGGAAAACATTTGTTGTGAACTATCTTCCAAATATGTTGTGTGCTTTTTTTCTCCAAATCCACTTTCTCCTCTAGACATGCAAAGACATGAGAAGGTGGATTTGGAGAAAAAAACACATTTGGATTACGGTTCACAACATAAAAATGTGCCCATTTGTAATATTAAGGGTCTGTTTTTCTGGTGAAAGCATAAATTTTTTTTTATGGACTGCATTGGACATTGGGGGCCAGATCCACAAACGAATTACGCCGGCGTATCTATTGATACGCCGCGTAATTTCAAAGTTCCTGCGTTGTATCTTTGTTTTGTATCCACAAAACAAGATACGACTGAATGAGGGATCGATCCGACAGGCGTACGTCCTAGTACGCCGTCGGTTTGTAGGTGTATATTTACGCTGGCCGCTAAGATGGTTTGGGGACTCTGGAAGAAGGAGAGGATCAGAGAAGACACGATCAATCAGCTTTGTTACACAATGCACAGGATTAACCCCTTAGGTTCCACAGTGAGTAAAGCAAACAAGCTTTACTGCATATACAGACTCATTTTACTGTTGTGGGTTTAGTAACACTTTAAGAAAAGCGCTGGTCCTGTTTTATATATTTTCTACTGCCCAGGGGGGCTTAGCTTTCCAGTTCCTGTGACTATATTGACTTTTCCTGTGAGTTAATATAATCTTTATATGTGATATCTAATTGCTTGTTGGACAATCTCCTCATTGAAGTCTATGAGGATGATTTACTAAAGAAGTCGATTTTTCTCTGGACCAAAAAAAATTGGTGGTCACTTTAAAAACTCACTCGCATCCATGGGAACATAAAAATTATCTGCACCTGTGATTGGATGTTCAAAGTGAATTCAGCTTTAATCGGGACACAGACATAGTCCCCTGCCGCCACTGCGCCTCCGACACTATGTGCGACACCAGTGGCCGGCGCGCTAGGCAGCAGGGTACCCTAGGCAGCTGCCTAGTTTGCCTAGTGGTAGCACCGGCCATGACTGTAGAGAAGAATTCTAACTCATCTGTGTCTACCTATTTTTTTTAAAAGACATAGGGGTTGATTTACTAAAACTGAAGAGTGCATTATCTGGTAGCCAATCAGCTTCTAACTTCAGCTTGTTCAATTAAGCTTTGACAAAAAAAAAATGGAAGCTGATTGGTTTCTATGCAGAGCTTCACCAGATTTTGCACTCTCCAGTTTTAGTAAATCAACCCCATAATATATATTCAGACAAAACCTGTCTAATTGTTGGTGATACAGATGCATATGGTACACTTGTGGCACAGTCTATCAGATTATTTGACTCTATCTTTATGGCCATCTCTTCTGAACAGCTTCTGTAGCAGCGATCCACAATGGTGATGAGGCTTCCAGCAGATTCTCAGCAGCACCCATCTTCATGTACATGTAGCGCCCCCTTGCTTTCAGCATGGGCACTACGCTAAAGTTAGTGGGGAATGGGAGAGTTACCTTGCCCCCATTCACAATTTGTTTACATTTTGGGACTTCTGTCATTCCAGAAATGTCCACTGGGTCAGTCTGTGGTCCAGGGATGCAATGTCATCCCTGGCCAGCAGTTGGCGCCAGAGGGGTTCTGGCAGAGTAAGTTTCTCCAGCAGCCAATTAGAGGAGCTTTTTCCCTCGCGGGGCGTGCTGGAGAGGAGTATATCTGTGACAGATGTCATGTGTTCTAAAATCTTTGCGGGGTCCCCGTTCCACCTGCGGCATCCACCTTCCCCGCCGGCGTGGCCCACCAGGCCAGAATTGCAGACTATTAGGAACCTCATCCGGAGGTACAAGGGGACCCCAGTGACTTGCTGGGTTCCCAGTTCTATTGAAAGGATCCCAGGCTGGGTGCCGTTCGATTGGGGAGTCGGTTTGCGGAGGACCCGGAGGCAGGTCGTCCAACAGAGCCTGAACAAACCAATTAGGGATCCGGTGACCAGAGCACTGACAGGTATGTTTGCTGTCATCTGGTGACCTATGCAGAAAACTACTGGGAGATTTCGCTCCATCTATCTATCTAGCTCGGTTATTGTAATTGGCCTGTGGCAGAGGCCCTAGAGCCCGGTCTGTGAGAGAGGCCTGTTCCTCCCAGAAATCCTGAGTGACATCTCGGCTGCCAGGCCTGTAAAAAAAGGGGTCTGTCCGGGGGCACTTTACCCACTCAGTTGGAGTGGCGACGAATTACAAATTGGTACTATACAGAGCAGTACTGACTGCTCTATTTAATATCCAGGCCTGATACTGCAAGGGTTTCTCTCTCTCTTTCTTCATCAACTTTGTCCTTCCCAATTTATGTTGATGTTGGCTGTGTTGGCCTGGAAAATAAAGCATTGGAAAAACCTTTATTCACCGTCTGGACCTTCGCTCACTGCTTTGTTTCCACAATTGCACCCCTGGGCCATATCAAGGTAACTCAATATGCCGATCCCAAAAACAAACCAGCGGCTCCTTCGGGGGGTAGCGCTACATACATAAAGAAAAGCAAAGGCTTTCTAAGTTATACCAGTTAATTGTAATATTGTACTTTATGTCATTAGTATTATTATTAAATAGGGCTGTGCAAATTAACTTTTAATTAATCGATTAATCTTTAATTTTTTTGATCGATCAAAATCTTTTTGATCGATTAATATTCTTTTGATTGGTACTCACCTCTCCGCCGGCTTCTGGGCCTTCAGGGAGTTCAGTCGGAGATCCAGTAACGTCACGGACACTGGCGGGGCTTGCCGTGTCCATCTGAAGGGCTCCTTTGCTGTGCCTTCATATCTGCATGCCGGCGGGACCTTACTATCTGCCACACGCAAGGGCTGTTACACTTCCCTCTATCACTTCCCTCTATCAACCTGGGATTCTACAGCCATCCACTGGGAGTTGTGATCGTTCCCTTCACGGGACATCTACATGCCGACGGACTGATGTTAACCTCTCCTCATCTGGATTCAGCAGTGGTATCGTTGTACACATTTTTATACCAGTATCATACTTAGCTACATGTTTTTATGACTGCTTTTGGTACCGTTTGGTATTACTCGCACCATTTTTACAGTTTATGTAGCTACATCGATTTTATCTCCAGTGCAATATTTATTTTGTTACCTACTTGAAGACTACAAAAGTTTTAATGCTATTCCCATCGAGCTTTGCCTTTGTGTGTTTTTTGTATCCTGCTATCCATTTTTCAGTGGTTGGTAGCTGCACAGGCAATCAGCCTGCAAGGAGATCAGCTAAAAGTAGTTGGATCTGTATGTGCGTTATAATTAATCGAAATTAGTCGATTAATCGATAAAAAAAAAAAACGATTAATCGAACAGAAATTTTTTTATCAGTAAAAGCCCTATTATTCAAGGCTTGGTCCACACAAACCTGATATTTGTCTTATGGATAGGTGCTGATATGCCAATCACCCACCTGTTCCAGGTATATTCCAGGGGTCCATCAGTGAATCCTAAGGATCTGTCCACCCACCACTCCCAATACAAGGGTTTCTTTATATTCCTGTTGAATATTTGATTTAATTTACTTTATAAAGAATTTATTTGAACAAATATGATGTCTGACTCCATAGCAACTCCCCAGTGTTGGGAACTTTGACAAGGGACGTCTTGTGTTTAGAGTCCCTGTAAGATACAAGAAACCAATGAAGTTGAATTACTGAAAAATCAGTGGTCATTAACGTATCAAAACATTTTTTAGTAAATAAGTTGAACCTATGTTCACATTCAATGTCCAATCATGTATGAGGATTTTTGCTAGCACATGATTTGTACACACACGATGGGTTGATTAACCTCCCTGGCGGTATGATTCTGTCTGGAATTACGTACCAAAAGCGGTACAATTATTTGCAAGGAAATTTGGTGTTTTATACAGTAGGCCTGCAATTCTTAGGAATAACTCACTTAAATCTGACCAAACAAGAATCTAATAGGCATCCCGGGTATGACATATTTTAAAAAACAAAATTATAAATTATAATATAATAAATAATTATAAATAATTATAACAAATAATAATATAATTCTAATAAAAATTATTCAATAATGTAATCAAATCAAAATCACTGAAATTTTCTCAGTTGCAGAATTGTTGCTGTCATTATTTTTTTTTTTTATGACGAATTTCCCCACAAATCGCTATTGCACAATTCTGCAAGTGATTATAATTTATTATCGCTGTTTTTTAGCTGATCTAAAACCATTTTTGACATAAAGGGACACTTTTGGTTGCTATGGACAATCTACAGTTTGCAGGGAGAAAGAAAGGTTTTTATTATATAAAAGTGCATGTAGGGCACTGGGCAGACCACTAGGGACAAGGGGTGTGTGTTTTTTTTACATACAGTACTGTAATCTATAAGATTACAGTATACTGTATGTATAGTGTTTGTTTACGTTTTTGAATTGGCCGCCGTTCTCCGCTCCCGTGCGTCGTAACGTCGCAGGGAACGGAGATCGGCGGCACAGGAGGACGCTGTGTGAATCGAGCTCACACAGCGCGGTGGTATCGCTGGATCCAGGACAAGGTAAGCCAGCGCACGCTGCAGGCTCTGCATAGCTTACCCCGAGCGTGACTCGGGGATACCGATCGCAACATAAAAAACCCACCCCGAGTCACGCTCGGGGATACCGCCAGGCAGGTTAATGAGAGCACAGCTTCATCTAATTTACTAAAGTCACATTAAAGGAACACTAAAGGAAAACATTTTTTTTTTTAAAAACAAACATGTTATACCTCCACTGTGCAGCTCGTTTTGAACAGAGTGGCCCCAAACCTGGTCTTCTGGGGTCCCTCGGCGGCGGTCTCGGCTCCTCCTCGCAAAACCTCATCACCGTCATGCGAGCGAGCTGGCATGGTGATGCGTTCTTGTGGGCTCGTTCCCGTGATACAGTCAGCGGTTATCACCGCTCACTGTATCACTTGTCCCACCCCCGGCGCACCGCGTCATTGGATGTGATTGACAGCTACGCGAGCCAATGGCTGCACTGCTTTCAATCAACCAATGAATGAGCCGAGAAGCCGGCCGAGAAGCCTGCGCATTTACAGCGCAGGACTTTCGAGGGGTCAGGTAAGTAAAGGGGGGCTCGGGGGGGGCGCTAATCCTCAGATGTTTTTTCACCATAATGCATAGAAAGCATTAAGGTGAAAAAACGTGTACCTTTACAACCCATTTAAGTTTGTTAGTGTAGTGTTTCTCAACCTTTTTTCAGTCAAGGCACCCTTTAAAATTAGACCCCTTTCACACTGAGGCAGTTTTCAGGCGTTTTAGCGCTAGAAATAGCCTCCAAATTGCACCTAAAAACGGCCTCCCATTCTTTTCAGTGTGACTTTTCAAACTGGGGCGGTGCACTTGCGGCACATTAGGAAAAGTCCATCTGCCCTCCACAGTGAAATGAATGGGGGGTGTTTCCAAAGCACCTGAAAAGCACTTCGGAAGTGCCGCATTTTTTTTTAAAGCGCCCAGCTAGCGGCCGAAAAGCGGTGCAAAGGCGCTGCTTAAACAGCGGTAAAACTCTACTGAAATGAGTAATGCTTTACCGCAAATGGCTGGTGCTTTCAGTGTGAAAGCAGACTTATAGACAGTGTTGAAGTACCCCATTCTGAAATGTACAAACAGCTTTACATATTGCAACAACGTCCACATGTAGGACACCCAACATTAGAGGTGATTTATTCTTCCAAAGAATAGTATTCCAATGTTTCTCTTCTCCCTCAATTTCTCTCCTTCAGTCACCCCAGTGCTGAGGGACAGAGGAGGGTCAAGCAAGGGTGCTGTGAAGGCAACAGACATCCTCCTTATCAACTGATGACGTCATTGGTTGTTAGTCCCCGTACACACGTCCGAGGAACTCGACGGGAAAAACTCATCGTTTTGCTCGTCGAGTTCTGTGTGAAGCCGCCGAGGATCTCGGCGAGCCAACTTTCCTCATTGAACAACGAGGAAATAGAGAACATGTTCTCTATTTGGCTCGACAAGGAACTCGTCGGCTTCCTCGGCCGAAAGTGTACACACGACCGGGTTTCTCGGCAGAATTCAGCTCCGATCGAGTTTCTGGCTGAATTCTGCAGAGAAACTCGGTCGTGTGTATGGGGCCTCAGAATGCCAGTGTCTAGAAAGTCTTAATTGTGCATGATGAAAACCTATGGCTCAGGCCTCGTACACACGTCCGAGGAACTCGACGGGCAAAACACATAGTTTTGCTCGTCGAGTTCCTTGTGAAGCCACCGAGGATCTTGGCGAGCCGAAATTTCCCATTGAACAACGAGGAAATAGAGAACATGTTCTCTATTTCCTCGCCGAGATCCTCGTCGGCTTCCTCGGCCAAAAGTGTACACCCGCCCGGGTTTCTCGGCAGAATACAGCTCCGATCGAGTTTCTGGCTGAATTCTGCCAACTTGGTCGTGTGTACGGGGCCTCAGTGTAACTAAAAGGCAGGCTTGATCCACCTGCTGACTTGTATTAAGAAAAATTATCAATTTTTAGGCATTTTGCCAAGGCACCCCTGAAGAAACCTCAAGGCACCCCAGGGTGCCTGGGCACTCTGGTTGAAAAAGGCTGTGCTAGTGAACAGTCTCTCTATCCCTTTAATAGAACAAAACAAAACCCCCCTAGAATGGGACTTTAAAAGCCATGGACACTGGTGTGTATCAAAAAGTTTATATTTATTTATACATATAAAGATTAAAAAACGTCAAGCGTTTAATGAGATATACATGGCACATAGACAACATAGGACAAAAACTATAACAATTCATGTAAATGACAATGTTACTCTCTGATGGGTGGTGGTCCCCAATACCCAACGCATTTCTGGTTTCACACCTTCATGGCTTTTAAAGTCCCATTCCAGGGGGGTTTTGTTTTGTTCTTACAACCCGGGTGTGGCCACGACATTGGGCATATCTGGCATGGTGAAACCCTTTTTTTCCCCTATCCCTTTAATAAATCACCCACAATGAGTGGATTTAGGGCCAGATTCACAAAAGAGATACGACGGCGTATCTCCTGATATGCCGTCGTATCTCTGTGACCTGCCCGTCCTAACTATGCGGCTGATTCATAGAATCAGTTACGCATAGATAACCCCAAGGTCCGACAGGTGTAATTGACTTACACTGTCGGATCTTAGGATGCAATTCTATGCCGGCCGCTAGGTGGCGAG